>NC_085037.1:11759713-11940465 GCF_963692335.1 Osmerus eperlanus
TCTCTCTCGCTCTCTCTCTCGTTCTCTATCTCGCTCTCCCTCTCTCTATCTCTCTCTCGCTCTCTCCCTCTCTCGCTCGCTCGCTCTCTAATCTCTCTCTCCCTCTCTCTCTCTCTCTCTCTCTCTCTCTCTCTCTCTCTCTCTCTCTCTCTCTCTCTCTCTCTCTCTCTCTCTCTCTCTGTCTCTTTCCCCTCTCTCTCTTTTTCTCTCTCCTCTCTCTCTCTCTCTCTCTCTCTCTCCTCTCTCTCTCTCCCTCTCTCTCCCTCTCTCTCCCTCTCTCGTCTCTCTCCCTCTCTCTCTCTCTCCCTCTGTGGTTGGATTAGCCTCCCTCGTCTCAGCGGCGTGCTCCCCTTTCCCTTCTCTCGATCCCGTGTTTTCATCCTCGCTAACCTCTAAGCACTAAGGTTTGGCTGTAGAAATGAGTGGTTTTTCCCCAGCGTACCGTTACAGACAGCAGGCCAGCACTAACTGTCCCCCTCCCACTCAATCCTCCCTTTTCTATCACTCCCCTCTTCTCCTCACTCTCCCTCGCTCAGCTTCGTATTGATCGGAATTCATTTGTTGCTTATTGATCCGCCACCCCCCCTCTGCCGCATTGAGAGCAAACACAAGGACACACACACACACACACTGATGCAAAGACAACGCAACACGCACAACCGCTAAACGTGACAGACGTGCTGCATGTACACACACACACACACACACACACACACATAAGCACTCGAGTTTTCAGCGGGCACAAAGATGGTCTCGTTGAAGGCCTCGTTGTCTTTCGAGGTCGAAGACAACGAGGCCTTCTAGTGGGCTCTCCTCCGTGGTGAGACAAGCTAATGACCCCAGGTGGAGCCCAGATTCCTTATTGATCTGACACCTCAGAGGAGTGAAATGAAAACAGAGAGACAGGCCCTGCGGGTAACACAATTAGATCTGCAGTTCATTTCTCATGGCTGTCCAAGTGTCTGGTCTGTGGAAAGGTTAGAGTGTTTCGTGTTCGACAGTTCCACCCACTGTGCTTTGTCCGTGCTGTACTAGACCGATTTGTCAGGGCAGATGCAGAAGGTTAAAAAAAAAACACACACACAAGGAGGCAGAATCACACACACTGACGGAGGTGAGAACTCGTTGGATTTTCGGGGGGGAAGGGGAGGCGGGGGGAAGGGGTGGGGGGGGAGGGGGAGGCGGGGGGGAAGGGGAGGCTCACACACGCTCGCTCGCTCGCTCACACACTCGGTCACACACGTGACCACTTCTCTGCCTTTCTTTGTGAGTCGAGATGTCCTCATTATTACATTTGTTTTGGCTCGTTGCTGTTTAATTTATGACAGAGGAGTGTATCTTCTACCGTGAATGTATTATTTATTAATTAGCTTTTGTACTAAGCCATCTGTGTGTGGCTTTGTATTTCAAGATCGGTTTATTCTTTTGTAAATAACGTAATGCGAGAATTCTTTTTAAATATCCCGTTTGTTTGTTTGAGACAATGTATTTAATGCTCGATATGCTCTTGAAGACATTGCAATTTAGTTTGAATCTCGCTATTGGCTCTAATATCTATTAAAATGCAGTGAAAATGCGAGGGGAAGTTTGGGGTGCGAACACTAGGGGCTGGGAATGGATTTATTAATGTCTTACATTTACATTTAGTCATTTAGCAGACGCTCTATCCAGAGCGACTTAAAGTAAGTACAGGGACATTCCCCCGAGGCAAGTAGGGTGAAGTGCCTTGCCCAAGGACACAACGTCATTTTACACGGCCGGGAATCGAACTAGCGACCTTCTGATTACTAGCCCGATTCTCTAACCGCTCAGCACCTGACTCCTTACAGCAGCTTGACAAGTGTCCTGAGTATAAGACTGTGACCTTGCTCTGTTGGTTCCAGGAATGCTGTGACCTATGAGGGAACTCACCAGCAAGGACGCGCCACCAGAAGAATTTCAGAACCCCCTCTGGGTAGGGTAAGGTAACACAAGCACGAACGCACACACACACGCACACACAAACATGCCCACACAGTCAGATACAGACATTCGCAGGATTGGCACACTACCCAATTGCCACTGACAACGGTGCCCTAGCAACCATTGGGCATCTCGCCAAGCTATTGAGGTTGCCTGGCAGTGCGTTCCCATGGTAACGTCTTATTTGCTGCCTTTGTAAATAAGGTATGGGGAGGGAGAGAGAGAGAGAGAGAGAAAGAGAAAAAAGGGGGTTTGGGCGAGATCGCTCTGCGGCGTCTTCCAGCTTGAGAGGGCTAATAATTTATGGTCTGGGAGTCGCAGATCATCCTGGCCCTGAATCAAGCTGACAGCCGGCCGAAGAAGGAGAACGTAGGTCTCTTCGGTGGTCCTCAGTCCCGGCACACACACACATGCGTGGGGGTCTGGGTGGGACCCGGGAGAGGAGGGAACACATTCCAGCCTCCTCCTGGATGGCAGGTGAGCGTCACACAGCCGCACCCGCGTCAACGAAAACACGAGGCAGAGAACATCACAACCACACCACTGAGAGAGCCTCGGCCCTGGTGGGGCCACATGCCTAGCTCACACGTCACGCCTTAGCTCACACGTCACGCCTAGCTCACACGTCACGCCTAGCTCACACGTCACGCCTAGCTCACACGTCACGCCTAGCTCACACGTCACGCCTAGCTCACACGTCACGCTTATCTCACACGTCACGCCTAGCTCACACGTCACGCCTAGCTCACACGTCACGCTAGCTCACACGTCACGCTTAGCTCACACGTCACGCCTAGCTTACACGTCACGCCTAGCTCACACGTCACGCCTAGCTTACACGTCACGCCTAGCTCACACGTCACGCCTAGCTCACACGTCACGCCTAGCTCACACGTCACGCTTAGCTCACACGTCACGCCTAGCTCACACGTCACGCCTAGCTCACACGTCACGCCTAGCTCACACGTCACGCTTAGCTCACACGTCACGCCTAGCTCACACGTCACGCCTAGCTCACACGTCACGCCCAGCACCCTTTGCCGGAGTCCCACCCGTCTGGCTTTCCAGTTTCACCCCAAGACTCGATGTTTGGGCTGTGAGACAAACGGGTGGTTCTTCTTTGGTGGTTTTGTGTGTTCTGTCGAGCAGAGACTTCTGCCTGTTCCTCGATGGTTGCCGTTGACGCTGCCTATCACAGGACTCGCAGGAGACGTCGCTTTCGAAGCGGGTGTCAGATGTGGACCTGTCACCAGAGAATGTTTTTTTTCAAGCTTCGTGTCCGGTGAAAATGGTTGTGAATGATTGACGTGTAGTTGCCAGTGGAGCGAGATACACAGGCTCGCTTTTTCAGTGAACTGTCAAATCGATTTGGCCCTCGTCATCCTCAGTCAGTCAGGTCAGGATGCATCTCCATGTGTGCTCTTGGTGAAGTATTCCTCACGGCTAAGATCCATTATATCCTTTACACCTTCATATTGGCTTCTGCTCCTTTGAATGGAGACGTAATGGCCACGTTTCTCCTTATTTTCTGCGTGGGTTTCCAACTAGCTGCCGGCCACTGGAGGCGTGACCTTTCACCCCTTCTACGCCTGTTCCCAAAGATCCACTGCTCAATCCCAAACAGCTGTGAAGGAGGGCCGTCGATCAGTCACCTCCCCAACTGCCAAATCTGGATTCTGACGACGGCTGGGCTTTGCTTTCACCTTCTCCTAATGGCGCAGTGCCTTTGCAGATTTTCTGACTCAAACCAAAAATACATGTTTATGGGACAGTGTGCATGATTGTTAGACTATTTCTGTCGATAATAAGTCTAGGTATTTACCGATGACTTCCCTCACGTTACGACACGTTACGGTTTGTTTTATTGTTTGTCGCTATAGCACCATGATTCATGCAGCCTAATTAGAGAGAGAGAGAGAGAGAGAGAGAGAGAGAGAGAGAGAGAGAGAGAGAGAGAGAGAGGGGAGGGGGAGGGGGAGGGGGAGGGGAGGGGGAGGGGGAGGGGAGGGGGAGGGGGAGGGGGGAGGGGGAGGGGGAGGGGGAGGGGGGAGGGGGAGGGGGAGGAGGGGGAGGGGAGAGGGAGAGGGGAGGGAGAGGGAGAGGGAGAGGGAGAGGGAGAGGGAGAGGGAGAGGGAGAGGGAGGAGAGGAGAGGGAGAGGGGAGGAGGAGAGGAGAGGAGAGGGAGAGCCAGGGAGGAGGACAGAGAGGAGGACAGAGGAGGAGGACAGAGAGGAGACAGACAAGGAGACAGAGAGGAGGACAGACAGGAGGTTAGCATTTGGATGCCGTCGAAAACGAGTAGTGGAAAAGAAGACAGATACAGATAACTAGCATCTCCATTGTGCACACTTCATCAAAACGCTGCCTGATAACATCAATACACAGATCAAAGACACAACCAATTGGTCCCGCTCTTAGTTAAGAGGTTTGAAATCATCTCTCACAACAGGTTCGACCTTACTGCCAGGCAAGAAAAACGTGTGCGCGAATATGGCAAAAGGGAATTTCTCCAGCCAATAGAGGCTTACCTCTCTTGTGATGACTCGCGTTTATCGACCACTCGGTCTCAAGGCTCTTCATGAAAGGCCAAAGCCTTCTCAGAACCCGGAGCAGAACAAGTTAGGTGCTTCAGATGCCGCACATACAACACAATGCCTTTTTCTTCTCTTTGGCACCCATGTGCAGAAGTCTCATTTCATGTTCCCATTTCAGTCAAAGCTGTCCTTTCTTTTACCTTGACCTGAACATCTAGCAACTCCAGATATCAAGTAAAGTCCTTCAAGTTCAATTTAGAGGTGTCAAAACACCACCATTGACTACCGACAGCAACACATTTACTGCTTTTTAAGGTTAGAACCTCAGCTTGCCAATGTCAATAATAGTTTACAAAGTCACAGTCCCGGACTTTTCTTCCACTGAATAATAACCGTCAGATCAGAGCATTTCACAAGCACTGCAGTGTTGTTGAAGTAGGTCAGACAGCCTTTGCTGCATCTGTTGGTAAAGTGCTTGGTTTTGTGCTTGGAGACAGTGAAGGTCTTGCTGTGAAGGGAGGAGGGACTCCTGCAGTTCAGTGTCCTGCCACTGGAGGGCAACAACTCTCCAGGCGTGCCGGGGTGGGAAGACTCTTGAGTGCCGTCTCTTCATACGGAGACTGTCGGCTGACAGAAATCACACCGAACTAACACTGGAAATGGAAAATCACAAGCACATGGAAATGTCACACACTGGGGGGGGGGGGGGGGGGGATAATCAGAGGTTAAATGCCCATCAGAAACGTTTCCATGAGCCTCGAAATAGCTGGAGCAACATGAGAAATGTGGGGAGGGCTGAGGACTGAGTGAGGAGAAAAGAGACGAGCGAGAGAGAGAGAGAGGGGGAGAGAGAGAGAGAAAGGGGAGAGAGAAAGAGAAAAGAGAGAGAGAGAGAAAGGGAGAGAGAAAGTGAAAGAGAAAAGAGAGAGAGACAGAGAGGGAGAGAGAGAAAGAGAGAGACGGACGGGCAGCGACCAGGAAGACCCAGCGATGTCCTCTTCCTGGGAGTGCATCGCGGCGTGAGGTAGTTGGTTGTATGGTTTCGCATAATAAACAGCCTGGAGATAACTGTACAACCTTCTAGCTTTCCCTGCGGTGTCACCTAAACCTCCATCCCGGTGGATCCCAGCTCTGTGGTGAGTATGAAGACCAGGGTCTATATTCTGTCAGCACAGGACATCTGGAGGTATCACAGGGCTGTTACCTTGGGCTACTGTTTGATCTCTGTGGCCCTTGAAAAGGTTTACCATGTAAAAACAGACATTGTAGTGGATTGTGGGATAACTAATGTTTTGTCCATTTGTTAATAGTAATAATGGCAAAATTGTTATACAAAAATATACATTCAGTGAGTGTGGTTGAATAACCGGAATTCGTGATCACTGTAGACCGGAAAAGAAAAGTAATGACCAATCTCAGATTAGATTCTAATTCTATCCTACAAAACTGAATAAAGAAATGCTGTAATGCACCATTAAGGAATTAGGTTCATGCAAGTTTTGAAATGACAGTAATCCAATATTGAAATGAGTCTTGGCTTTAACACAGAAGGGGCTTGAATGTGGAACTCAAAAGACTGGCGCCAGTATCTTGTCATGTGAGGAAAATGCTGACAGCAGTATTGACTAACTCTAGCACTTCAAGTCCTCAGTTGCCTGCTGCACTTCACCACTGTAAATGCACTTTCTTTTATAAACCGCTTTGGATTAAAGCATCTCTTATGTAAATAAGTGGAATGTTAAATGGTCGCTTTCAGTGGCGTATCAGTGATGTTCGGAGATTGATGTTGTACTTGATGTTGATGTGCAGTCTGAGAGGGTTGTGAGTAATTGATCATACCATCCAAGCATGCACATACCTGCATTAGATCCCCCCCCCCAACCTTCACACATTAACCAAAGACAAATACATACAGTATTAACCTACACATGATTGTAGGTCCACAGTGGTGCCGTATCGATGAGAAATGACCTCCCCCTGGTTAGGCTCCAGGTTGCCATGGTTGTGGAGGCTGCCAAAAACCACGTTCTGAAGCATGGGGGCATGTACCTCAGCTCCCCCTCCTCCATTCTCTCTTCGTCTCGTCCTCCTTACAGCTCCCCACCGCCCCCCTGGTCCCACCGCCCCCCTGGTCCCCCAGTGTGTCTGGCGAGTGGCTCAGACAGTCAGGATCCGCATTGCGTTGCAGCGCTCCAGCCAGGAGGGGAGAAAAGAGCCTGTATCAGCAGTCTGAGTGCACCGCTGCTCTTTTCTCTGTGCGACGGCGCACAAAGAAGGAGTCTTTTCTCCTGTCTCCTTCCCCGTCAGAGGTGAGGAACAGAACCACGGGGACAATGGAACTGACGCCTCCTATTTTCTTTTCGTTACTCTTGTGTCTTTCTTGCGTTTTGTCGTCAAATACGAAGGTCCGGCCAACTTCATTTCGGCATTTGCATTTCTTTCCAACCTTTGCAAATGGGTGACACTCACACAATGTGACATTTTCTGTGTTTTGTATCTCATATAATATAGGTTTTGGTTGTTTTACCTTTTGCATTCATGGTGCAAAAAGATATAAACATTTGCTGACACATATTGGTCTTACAAAACTTGCGTCAAGGGAGAGCCCGTTGATACATTTTACAGTTAGGATTCCAACTGTTCTGTTCAAATCTAGAGTTGTAAAAAAAAAAGGATTTTGCAATCTATATTCCTGCCGAAGGCAGATTGGTTTATGGTGGAGGTGTTTTGGAGGCAAGCTAGGCTGTACATGTTGGCTTTTGTTCCTGAGACTGTGCCACGCTCCCAGCCTTAGTCTGGCCCCTCCACTGCCTCTCTCACCCACTCCTCCTCTCTCGCCCACTCCTCCTCTCTCACCCACTCCTCCTCTCTCGCCCACTCCTCCTCTCTCACTCACTTCTCCTATCTCCTCTGTCTCACACATTTCCTCTGTCACTCCGTCTCTCACAGATGCATGAGCACCGTGTACGAGCACACACACGCGCGCGCGCGCCGCGCGCATGCGGACGCCACACATGCGCGAGAGAGCAGACTGCAAGATGGACCAGACAGAAAGTCACGCCCTGGGAAATTATAACACTCATCTTAGCGTCGGTGGTGTGTGTGTGTGTGTGTCTGTCTGTCTGTGTGGTGTGGGGTGGGGGGTGAAATAGCAGTGGATGAAGAGAAAGAGCAAGGAAGGCAGTTGTGTGTGTGTGGTGTGTGTTCACCCGTCCATATGTGCGGTGTACAGTATGTAGGTGACACAGATTTATAAGGGGAGGGAGGGGGTCATGGATGGAGCAGCCGGTGGCTGTAGCAGGGGGTGGGGGGGCTGAGCTGTTGCTACAGCGGTAGAAAATCCAACCAATGCGATTGTGTGTGTACCTGCCTTCCCAGGCTGCCTGCTTGGACTTGAACTGCCTGGAGAATTAGTGATGTGACTTGGCAGAGAGAGACAGTCATGGGCAGAGCCAGGGACAGAGCCTGGGAGAGAAAGAGAGGAATAGGGAAGACAAAAAAAGAGAGCGAGAGAGAGAGAGAGGGGGGGGGGAGAGCGGAATTGAAAAGGGAATACAACGGGAAACCGCTTTTTCAGTTACCGTCCAGAGCACTGAGAAAAGGATGGCTGAGAAGATGTTGAAAGCTAGGCTTTATTATGCTTTATTAGCTTTTTCCGGCGGATTCATTGTCCTTTTTCTCAGAAGGGTAAATGGATCAATAGCTCATGGAGGCTGTGTGCTTTTGTGAGTGTTTGTGTGCATACAATGCTTGTGTATGTGTGCATGTGTGCACTTGTATGCACTGTGGGTGCGTAAATTTGTGTATGAGTGTGTTTCCTGTCAAGAACATATCTTCAGCACCAGCTATAAGCGGAATGGTGAGTTCACAACTATTTAAGCGGACCAGCAAACAAACAGGCGGTAGACGATAGTCGAATCACCTGTCCCGTCCGCCATTTTTCCAATTCTTCTCCTCCCTCGCGTTCATCCTTGCCTTTTTTATTCACTGCAAAAAAATTTTTTTTAATATATATACAAATTATGTCTGGTGCATTTTCATCTCTCAGATTCTCTATCTGCCCGCTGTCCTCTTGTGCACTTTGGCTTTGGAGAGAAAGGAGCCGTTGAAAGTGGGGCAGGGAAAATAGCTCGGACCAGAGGGACAAAGAGAGGCAAGAGAGGGAGTCCAGTTTCAGACAACCTGCATGCTGACTGCGCCTTTTGTTGAGTTGTGTTGCCGGTGTTGCACTGTACTGTAAGTAGCCCCGCGTACCTGCGGATGCTGTCGGGAGGATGTGCACGTTTTCCTGTGTCTCATTAAGGTTTGCTTCGTGGCTAGGCCGTGCGCCATCTTTTACACGCACGCGGCATAGACATCCCTCCGTTGCTGTTTGCTATTTTGAAGCTTTGCTTGATCTCTGTTTCGATAGGCGCATATTAACTAATAAACGACAATGGTAATGTGTCAGTAAATCGCTCACCGATGTTTAATAATTTATGACTGCATAGATTAATAGATTAATGTATAATCACATGAAATGATAGCCCAAGTCTACATATTAACTACATAGTATGTGCTGAGCGTACATGTCTGCCTTGTTGCTGCACTGCTTGGGTTGTGGAACTCCATACATACAGCCACGCAATGTGTTTATCAGCTATGATTACCCTGAGGTCTCCTTACAATATTAATTTGAAGCTCAGTTAACAAGGCAAATTAGGCATGTCTTTCAATAGACTGTCAGGGTGTGTGGCTGCCTGTGGCTGCCATCATGTACGTCTGCCACCAGAGGGCAGCGTGTTAACACAATAGCACAGACAGCGAGGCTGTTTGAGACGTGTGCATTAACTTCAGAGCAAGAGCAAATCAGTGCTCTCTGCTAAATCACCGTAAACCATACGTGTACTTGTGTGTACTTTGTTTTCCCCTTTCTTATGGATTCTCAGTAATCCCTGTCCTTCATTTCCTTCCAGAAAGCAGCGGAGGGACCTCTGGTGATCAGCCATTTTGGCCATGAAGAAGCCCGAGCACTTTCATACTGTCTCGCTCCCAGAACGAAAACCCCCATTTCACGAGCGGTCTGTGTGCCACATTGTCCCTGAGACCCTTAACCTGTGTTGACATAGAAGGTCACAGGTGAGGTCCTTGGGAACAAGACGGCACTCGTGTGCACCCAGACAGACGGAGGAAACGGGCGCTTTGTTTAACCAGAGAAGTTACGTTAAGTGATGAACCAGACAGATGCCCAGATCGTTTAAATCAGGCTCCTGACATCTGCAAACCGTCCTTTTTTGGATACACTGTATTGTAAGCCATGACAGGAAGGTGACCTTTGAATGGATTTAAGTCCCTATTGGCCCACTTTGTTAAGAGCATTGGTACAGCCAATTATATGGTCAAGCATGCAACGTTTTCCACATGGATATTTTAAGTTCTAAAGACAAAACAATCGAATATGATTAAATTACTTTTTATCACCTAATGTTGCAAAATGTGTCAACGAGCTGACAAAACATTGTAAGAATGTATTTGCCTCAAATAAAGAAACTTCTGGAAAAGTAATTGTACTTCTTTCTTTTAATCCATATTTATTCAAACCAAAATACTTTTGGCAAAAATAATTGAAGTACATCAATCCTATATTGTTAATAGAAGCCTTTTTTTGTATAACTGCTCCTACTTACTTAGTACATACACAAGACACGATAGGTACATAATGTATGACAGCATGTTTCACAGAGCACATTTCGCTGTTTGTGTGAAAACATCCTTACAAATGGATGAAAAAAATCTAAATATTTTCCCTTTGAATCACTTAGTTTCAAATGATCTATTAATTGGTTTCTTTGGATCTCTGCCTGTGCTAGTGCATCCTGGGATGGCTGACATCAGTTGTGCTGAAGACAAACGGAGCCATTAGTACCCAACTCACCCTTGCAGCAGAAAACATTAACTGCCTGCATTGGGGGCCCAGTAACCATGGCGAAGCACACGGGGGAGGGGGGGGGGGGTAGCAGGGGGCAGCAGGTTCATGCACAATGTCTGGGATTGCTTCTTCAGCTTTTATCTGTGTCTCTCTCCCTTTCACTCTCCTTCTGAACCTCTCAACCACATATGCCACATTTGCATATTTCCTTTTTAATACTCTTAAATTGCCTGTGTTCCAACCTTATTATTCTGTTCCTTTCTCAGCAACCTCCCTTCCTTTCCTGACTTTTACGCTATGATAAATATCAGGTCTAAGCAGTGAGGAAATTAAGTGAGTAAATCCTAATAAAGAGTAAATACTCATTTAAAGAGACTTTTAAATATAGATTTTATTTTGACTGAAGACCACAAATTATATATTTAGGTGGACAAATCCAGAAAAGATGTGCAATGTAAAATACATGTAAAAAATAAATGTTTCTGATGGTTTAATTGTATAGTAAAATTGTGGGGATCTCATCTTGAATGACAAATTCATTTCAAAATAGCCAAACTGAACAAAAAATCCTTGTGGTAGCAACTATCGAACAACATAACAACCACCGGGGAGCACTGTAACTACCCACTAGAGTCCTTCATCGGCGTGTCATATTATATATATCATTTAATTACATTGATATGTGTCAATAAGTTTTACAGCTCCAATACTTAAGGTATGTGTGTGTTGAGTGTCTGTTTGTGTATTTGAGTTTAGCGTGTTACCAGTTTTTCCCACTTTTTTGTATTAACATGAGTATGTTTTTACAACAACAAACCGTTGAATAAAGTCAGATGAATAACAGTTACTGAAATAACCGAGTAGTAATTTAAACTGGCATGTCTGGCAGAAGCAGTGACGGATTTCCGGAAATATTAACCAATCAAACTCCTCCTGTCGTAGAACGCGCTCTCTGCGCTCAGTATGCCGGAAAGCGAAAGAAGAACATATCTTGCCGCCAACCTACAAAGACGACACGTTAACATTAGACATACGTCTTGTTGATAAAAAAAATTGTAAGGTGAGGCAATGTGTTTTTATGCAATAATTTACCTCACAAACTGTGATTCACGTTAAGGATTTGAGAACACAGGGCTCAGTCTAATAGCTGGAAGTGCGTGTCGCACAACAAGCAAGTAGCCTAGCATTAGTAGTAGGCTATTACAGTAGCCAGACCAACAAGCAACAGCTTACAAGAGTAGCTACTACTAGTTCAAGGCCATAATGCTAGGCCGGCTAAATTATTGTTTCATATTAAACATGAACCAGTGTGCGTTTAGTAGAATTGGGTTAGCAGTTTGTGAAATGTATATTTGCACGGATAGTGGTTTTCAACCCTGGTCCTCAAGGACCCCCCTGCCCAGCATGTTTTAGATGTGTCCCCTCCAACACACCTAATTCAAATGAATGGTCGTTGCCAGGCTTCTGCAAAGCTAGATAACGACCCATTCATTTGAATTCGGTGTGTTGGAGGGGGGAAACATCTCAAACATGCAGGACAAGGGGGTCCCTGAGGACCATGGTTGAAAACCATTGGAACTTGGAAAATGGTCATCGTTAGCGATTCAGCCACTTATCAGGAACAAACTAGCCTAGCTACAGTATCTCTGTAGCCTAGCTACAGAATCTCTGTTGTAGCCTAGCTACAGTATCTCTGTAGCCTAGCTACAGAATCTCTGTTGTAGCCTAGCTACAGTATCTCTGTTCTCAGGTAACTTAGCTTGCTACCCCAAGTTGGTGACCCCCTAAATCAGACCCCGTATGTTAATTTTCTTACTCGAATGGTAATTTTTTTAAACGAAAGAAAAATAACGAATAATTCACACAAAGTACAACGGCATCAAAGATCTGTGTGCACATTTATTATATTTAACCGATTTAATTGTGCTGTGGTCCACCGGTGTCTTAAGATTTAAGTTTTTGGTGAAGCCCACACAATCACGATATTAAACCCTCTCCGTCTGGGACTCGCACAGGATAGCAGTTAGACAACACTAAACAGATTAGCCACTTAATGTAGTTTGACCCTAAGATATAATTGATATATACTAAATAAATCATTGTATACAGCTGAGTGACCGACGTTAGGGGTTGTGTTTCTAAAAAGGAACATTTCTCGTCGGTTTCTATTGTTGCAATTAGCTAGCCAACTAAACACACCATGTAATGGAACGCGTTTTTTCTTATTATAAATTTGTATATGTATGTGTGTATATATGTATAAACTTTAATCTAATTGCAACAAAGTGTCCGACTTGCTACGTTCTCCATTGCAGATTAGAACGTCACATAAGAATGATCTCTTACAAATCCTGGAACATTGGTGTAAATTAGCTCATTTTGCTAAACCATAAGGTATTGTAACGTCATCTATGTAATTACTAGTGCTGTCAAACGATTAAAATATTTAATCGCGATTAATCGCATTAATGTCATAGTTAACTCGCGATTAATCACAATTAATCGCACATTTCTATCTATTCTAAATGTCCCTTGACTTCTTTTTGTCTCATTTTTTTCTCATTTTAATGCTCTTATAAGAGAGATACATCATCATGGAAAAGTGGATCGTATTTCTTAGTGCAAATGTTTTTTGAATTTGAAATTGAAAACAACATTGCATCGCCTGGCTTTGACGAGGGGGCAGAGAATTCACATAGCTGTGTGCTTGGCCATCAAGTAGTATTTCAGACTGGACGTACTGCGATGAGTTCACAACGACAAAACACCCAGATCACTTTGGTCTTGTCAATGGAACCATTTGGCAACTTTTTAAAAGTAAACTTTCAGAAACTTATTGGCATCCATTTCGGCATCTCGTGCTTGCCATCCACTCAAAAAGTAACGTTAGCCTACTACTCTTTAGCCGGCTCGCAAGCCCAAACAAGCGTGTGCGGCGTCCCTGTTGTTTTGTTTCCGGTCTAGCTAGATCCGGTGTGGTATTGTCGTTTTTCTAACGTCAGTAGTTGTTGCAACAGCATGTGAAAAAAAACTACAAAGTTTGCTAGGACAAAAAGAACGTTAATCTTGCGATAAAATCTTTGCGTTAATGCCGTTAATGCGTTTAACTGACAGCACTAGTAATTACCTGACAGTGAATTACTTGCAATTATTGTCATGTTACACTTTTAAACATTAATTTCCTTTAAATTTGTTTCATTTCAGCATCTTGTGAACTAAAAGCAGGGATATGGAGGAGGTTCTTAAACTAGAAGGAGGTCACGGTGACGCCTTCAACAGTGAGAAGAAACTGCTTGCGGAAGAAGTACAGAGTGACGACAAGGACCAACCCAAGAAGGAAGAAGATGAAATCGTTCCAGAGACACAACTAGAAGAAGCTGCGTCAGTACCAGCCAATGAAGTACACTCTGGAGCGGACGAGAGCCCCGATCCACCTCTTAGGAAAAGGGGTCGGCCAAAGGGATCAGGATCCAAGAAACCCCAGCCTCAGTCGTTGAACGACGGAGACAAGATGCCCAAGCGAGGCAGGGGCCGACCGAAAGGATCGGGCTCCTTGAAGCAACCTGTCCAAGAGGTGCTGGCTGACACTGAGGAGGAGACTGCCGGCACAGAGGAGGAGACTGCCGGCACAGAGGAGGAGACTGCCGGCACAGAGGAGGAGACTGCCGGCACAGAGGAGGAGACTGCCGGCACAGAGGAGGAGACTGCCGGCACAGAGGAGGAGACTGCCGGCACCGAGGAGGTGACGCCCGGCGCCGAGGAGACGGCTGGCCGCGAAGAGGTGACGGAGGCAAACGTGTCTGACAACGCCCCCACGCAGTCCAAGAAGCGGAGAGGCAGGCCGAAAGGCTCCACGTCCAAGAAGCAGCAGCAGGTGGAGGAAGCGGAGGAAGCGGAAGAGGCGGAGGCGGAAGAGGCAGCTGCGGCCAGTGAAGAAGAATCGGGAGCGGACAGGTCAAACAAATGCGCTGACACACCCAAAAGGGGGAGGGGTGCCGCAAAAGGCTCCAAGAAATCTCAAGTACAGGAAGAGGCGGCTGCCAGTTGTGAGGAGTCGGGGGCAGACGTGTCGAATGAAACTCCTAGCGTGCCCAAGAGAGGGAGGGGGAGACCCAAGAAATCTCAAGTTGTGAGTGGAGAAGAGTCCGGGACAGACATGGTAAACAACAGCTCCAAACCACCGACAAGGGGACGAGGGAGGCCCAAGGGGTCGTTCAAGAAGCAAAAGGTTGAACAAGATGTCACCGACAGTAGTGCGGAGGAAATTGGCGCAGATGAATCTCCACCCCCTAAAAAAGGACGAGGGAGGCCCAAGGGGTCCTTTTCCAAGAAGCGAAAGGTGAAACAAGATGTCACCGACAGTAGTGAGGAGGAAATGAGTGCTGATGAATCTCCACCCCCTAAAAAAGGACGAGGGAGGCCCAAGGGGTCCTTTTCCAAGAAGCGAAAGGTGAAACAAGATGTCACCGACAGTAGTGAGGAGGAAATGAGTGCTGATGAATCTCCACCCCCTAAAAAAGGACGAGGGAGACCTAAAGGATCCGGGTCTAAGAAGCCCCCGGGGCTGAAGGTCCACGGCACGGTGCCAAGCAAACGAGGCAGGCCGCGCAAAGTGGTTGACCACCCTCCCAGCAGGGTGCGGACGCTCAAGAGCCGAAGCCAGGCCCAGAAGAAGCAGGGCCAAGCCAAGAAGGATGCCAGTCCACCGAGGAGAGGGAGGCCCAGGAAGAACCCCACGCTGCCCAGGCAGGAGGAGAAAGGGCCGAAGGTGTGGAAGCCACTCGGACGCCCGCGCAAGTACCCCAGAGTCGATCCCCCGCCCACAGCTCAGCCCAGACCGAGGGGACGCCCCAAAAAGACGGAGTCAAAGAAATTTGCTCACTTGCGCAGCTTCCTTGTCGGCACCCTAGACTCCAGTAACGGGTCTCCACGGAAACGCGGTCGGCCCTTGGGTTCTTTCAAAGACAAAAAAAAAACTACCGCCGTTCCCTCAAATGCCGCTAGGTCGGAGCCACGCAAGCGAGGCCGACCGCCAAGTTCTGGCAAGCTCAAGAAGACTGAGACGGAGGAGGCAGACACTGACGTTGCACCTTCAACCAAACACAGTCGCTTCTCCAACGGGAAAACCGACTCTCCAACCAAGGCAGCTCCGCAGACTAAAGGAAGGAGCAGTAGGAAAAAGGCGGAGGCTAAGAAAGCTGAAGTTTCGAACGAGGTGAAGGAGGAGGAGGAGGTGAAGGAGGAGGAGGAGCAGCAGCCTGTGGATGCAGAGAAGGAAGGAGAGCCGGAAGATATCGCCCCAGTGGTTGCCAGTATTGAAGAGGCAGTGGAGAAAGATGATGGAAAGGGCTTCCCTCCAATTGAAGAAAGTGAGATGGTATGAGGTGTTGCAGTTGCAGCTATGGATTAAGGATTAGGATATCTTGGGTGGTGGGGAGATGACTTCAGCCAAAAAAGTTGCCTCAAAAAAGGAACTTAAAACATAAACCCTGAAAAAAGGATGTTTGTTCACATTTTCTCAATGGGATATCTCTCCTTATGTTTTGCTGACTGTCTTGTGATGTATTTTCTTTTGATAATTGCCTATAACGACATACCCATAGTAGTCATTACTTTTGAGTTGTCTTTGGTTAACAAGATGACATTCTCAAATCCTTGTGTTTTCTTGACTAACTGGTTAATGTTTTTTTCTTTTTGTGTTTGTCTATAATACATTTTTCATGGTTGTTTTTATTTGTTATTTTTTACTAATATGAAGTTGTTCCCACAGACACTTTTTAAACTTGCAAACTGTTCACGTTTAACTTTGTTAATAAAATGTAGTCTATGACTGAAACTCATGCTTCTGAATGCCCATACCATTGATCTTCCATTAGCATACTTTTTTTTCTTACCATGTTTGGAAGGCGCAGGAATGTATAAATCATCTATGAAATAAGATGAACAAGTGTCAGACTGTATTTAAAGTGCTATTTTTGTAAAAACAAATTTTCATAAATATTTCCCTGAATTTCAGTTATTTCCTTAGTTACAGAGGATGTATCTTGTTTTGTTTGCCTTAATTTTCAAAGCTTTGAATGTATAGCAAATTAGCGTTTCTCTTCCCTATACATCTAGGCCCAGTTTCCCATACATGGATTATGCCTTTTCCTAGACTAAAAACGTTTTCAATGGATATCTTCACGGAAATGTTCTCTCATTTTAAGACTTAAATTAAATCCATGTCTGGGAAGCAGCCATAGTGTCTTTTGTGTAGAACTCTCCCTAAGAAGTACAATGTATCTTTTGAGTTTTCTTCAGTCAAAAGTCACATTATAACATCATTATATCCTTTTATCTCGGGTTTTTGTGTATAAAAAAAAAAACGTTATATTTGTTCCCTAACTGTTCTTCATTGTACCGTTGTCACATGTCTTTTGGTGGTTTAGTTTCACAGACCTTGGCTGTTTTGTCGTGTGTGTGAAGATGGCTTGTTACATGGGTTTCTCATGTTTCAATGATATCATTAGTCATACTTTTGAACTCGTTAGTATTACTGTATGTGATGTCATACAATGTAATTAATGCTTTGTAGCCCCCTGTGACGCAAACACATACACAATTTTGACGATATTAAATACGTTTTTTGCTATGTTTTCTGAGCAAGAGACGATATTGTTGAGATTACGGTGTCAAAATAAAAGTCGGCATTTTGATTGATTGGTTTTCTTATATTATACATGATAGTTAATTTAATAGCAGTTATCTCATTGGAGGGTAGTTACGTTATTTAGGCTTTAATAATTGACTGCGGGCTTCCCAAAGAACATTCCGACATGGAACCCACATGGAAGCATTCGGAAACACTCGGTACATTGATTTCAAGCGCGCAGTGGTTGCAACACTTTTTTCCGGTTCCTTTACCGTACGAAAACAACACTGGAAGGAAGAGAGGACGTTCCGGGCTTTAACATCTCAGAAATCCAACACATACCAGCGATGTAAATAGATAGTCTGCTTTAGTTTGTCTAAATGTGCGTTTTTTCAAGACGACCGAACGTATACGTAAGTGTTTGGTGAATGGGGAAGTGATCTTGGGATAGAAGTGCACGTGTTTCACATCCTTTATCACCGGTAACATGCAACAATAACGTTTTTTTAAGTTAAGTCAAGTTAGTAAATGATCTTCTATTGGCAATTAATAATAACATCTCATCACATTGCTGAGCCCTGACTACATTTGTGTATTTTTATTTCTATATTTTTACATAAAGAACATCACAGATGATGCTCCCAAAAGTTTTTTGTTAAGATAAGATAGAAAAGTACTGTATTCATAGCGAAATTAATAATAACACACAACTCTTTATTTCTTTTTAATTGTTAGTGACTTCCCTCCTGAGTTCGTGTTGGCCTACGGCAACATGGAGAGTTTGGACAACAGTTTAATAAGACGGACACTCATTGGATGACATCACAGTTGCAGCTACTAATTAATCAACAAACTCAAGCCAGAAGATCACAGAATTTAAGGTGGGTTGATGCAACGTTTAATCGAATTATTAATCCCCCCCCAAAAAAAAAAAAAAATTGGTCAAGCTTTACATCGTTTTTTTTCTTTTGTTTTTATTTCCTTCAGAGCTGTGTGAAGTTGGAGACAATGTCCCTCATGTTGACTTGAGCACAGGGCAGAACAAAGTGACACTATGAAGGGAAAGCATGATATATCTCCATGCACAGCAGCTGTAAGTATCCCAAGTCAAATGTCTATGAGCGCTCAAGAGCCCGGACTAAAGAGAATTGGAGATATGCTGCAATTAAAACGTAAAATTGGGCGACCATTGAAGAAAAAAACATTGATTAAAATGGCTAAACTGATGACAATGGTGCAAAAGGAGGATGCTATTTATAACAACAAACAAGATGGTTGGGTGGAAGAAAAAGTTACAACAGTTCAGCAGGAAGTTACCTCCCATAAACACAAGAAAGTAATCAAAGAAACAAAAAAAACAGAATCTGATTTTCCACACTTAAGACGATCTTCCAGAACAACAAAACCTGTTGAAATAACGGATCCTACTGAACACATTTTACCACCATCAGGACATATTGAGCCTTTCCTGAGGAAAGAAGATTCAACTTGTACCCTTTCGACAGCCTCCCCATCAAGGATGTGTAGTGCAGAGGCTGCCCCTCAAATTGACTTCCCAAGTCTTCACAAGGGAAAAATAAAAGGAGGGCAAAGATCTCCCAAGAAAATCAGTGAAATTAAGAAAAAAAAAAACACTTATGAAGGCTCTGATCCTCCCAATATTCCTACAAAGACCCTCCCTGAGGTTGAGCCTACAGATAACGGCGTAGAGAAGACCACAAAGGCGAAAAGAAGAAAGATGGACAGTGAAGCGAATAAGAAAAACAAACAAGGAATTAGTGCTTTAGAACCAATGTTTTCAACAGTTCCTCAGGAGGGTATTTATGCTGATCACGATAACGGCATTTCAACACAAACGGTAATAACCCCTCTCAATTCACTGCACCAGAAACCACTTAAACGTACTAAATACAAGAAAGGCAAAAAAGAAAGGGATATCCCCTTATTGAATACAACGGAACAATTTGGGGTGTGCTGTTCATTACCTGAGTCTCCTGTGCTGCATTCACCTGTTGAGTGTGACGCAGAAAACCCCAGAAAAGCTAAGAAGCAGTGTAACATCAAGAGTCCACTGCAATCAGATTTTCATCCATCAGAGAAGAAAACTAATGTGAAATGTGTCATGTCAACAAAGGCAAAGAAATCGAGGAAAAGAAAAGTTCCCTCGAAAACTAACAGAGTTGACTCATCGACTGCTGATATTATTCTTGGAGAAATGCCAGTTTGTTCTTCTCAGTCAGTTCGTGGCTCAAAACTCAAGAACAAAAACAGTTGTCATTCAAAAAAACCTCAAACTGAGGCAGTGTCATCACTGACTAGGGATAGTTTGCCAATAAAAGTTGAACCACAAACACGAAAGGGTTCAAGAAATAAATTAAATAATGCAGATTTAACCTCAAATCCGGAGACTGAAAACCCCCCAGAAAAGAAGAGCCAGCAAAAAAGCAGGATGAAAAAAATTGAATTGAATCTATCCACTGCTCTCCCTCACCCCAATGCAGCAAATGAAAACGTACTATTACCTGTGTTAAATCCAACCATTGCTGAGAAGACAAAACACAAAATGCCAAGTCTACCAACTTCCACTGTGTCACGGCCTGTTCCAGCATCACTAGCCACACCTTCAGAAAAAGGACAGGTAGCCGAACCCGTGAGTGCTCGTGGTTTGAAAAGAAAACAACCACAAAAAGTAATGAGATCTAAGAAGAGAGAGGTCAGGACTTCTAAACCTAAATTACATAACGGTTGTAATGTCTCAAACGATGAAGACTTAGTCAAATGTACAGAAATGGATGGCATGCTCAATGAGATGGAAAATTACCCAAAAAAGAAAAGGGTAATGAAAGCTTCCATGGGGAAAACGGATGACTTAAATATGCAGAGTACATGCCCCGAATCTCTAGTGCAAAGTACCGTGACAGAACACAAACTAGCTCCTGTTGCTGTTAACGTGAAACATAAAAAGTCGAGACTTTCACCTTCCAGTGCAACACCACTTCTTCCATCTTCAGCGGCTTCTACAGACGAAGGACAGCTGGCAGAGTCCGCTGGGGGGAAGAGACATCCGCAGCAAAGAGGAAAGCTGTCTAAGAGAAAGTCCAGGCCGCCTCGAAAGAAAAGAAAAGTAAACAACAGGAACAATCTCTCAAAAGAAATCAAACACCTTGCATCAGTGAAAGTGCCAAGTGACAAGGTGCTTACTGCAAAAGTGGTGAAGGATGCCCTTGCTGTGGCCTCAACAGCTGAGCACGAAAACAACATGTTGGCGGGCCTCAATCACTATACCTCACCTTCAGGAAGAAATACCAAAGACATTTCAATACTTTCAGACAGTACCATTGAGAGTGTGGCTGAACTAGACAATACTTTGTGGAAGTCCACAGATTCGCCCAATAGAAATCAAAGTTCTAGCCAATCTGAAACTATTACTTCTAATAACATGGATGTATTATGTGACATAAAGATTCAAAAGGTCAGACAGAAGACTTGTGGAGCCCAGGGCGAGACAGGAGTTTCAGAGAAAGTTCACGAAAACAAGGAGGCTGTGAATAGACTGTCAACAGCCAACTCCACATTGCTGCATTCAAATGTGAAACTAAGAAAACTTATAACATGTCGTTTCTGTGGCTGCACATATCGACACATCTCGGCGTACTCAGTTCATGAGTGCATTCACACAGGCAAAATGCCCTACAGGTGCTTGAAATGTGGCAAGAGATTCGCTCGGTTTTCTAAACTTCGTTTGCACGCCAACATCCACAGACGACCAGACCCTATCCGGTGTCCATGCTGTTCCCTAGGGTTTCCAAACAAAGCTGAGTTGATTGTCCATTTCAAGATTCACATGAAAAGGACCGAAAAGGTCAGTTTAATGGGTAACAAGAAACGAGGAAGAGACATTCAAGCCCAGATGCCTGCTAATGACACTCTCCCCCCTGTCCCTCTGAAAACCAGCGCCTCCCTCATACGTCACTCTTCTTTCAATGACACGTTAGAAATTCACACGTCGCCATCAAACGGCCTTGTGAAGCCTTACATCTGCAGCATCTGTGGTATGAAGTTTGACAAGTCCTCAAGTTACTACATTCATGGGCGAACACACCGGCATGCACAGCCATATGCCTGCTCCGTGTGTGGCGAAGGCTTCAATCAGCTGAGGAAGCTGAAAGCCCACTCCAGAACACACTCAGGAGAGATGCCGTCCTCTGCTGCCCGCTGTGATGACACCTCCTGTGGCTTGTCATCCCCGCACTCACATCCAACCTCCAAAGCATGTTATGAGACGACTGATGAAGCTGATCGGAGTGCAGTTGACTTTGACGGTTTTCTGGTTAAGCAAGGGGTAGACGGACCGATCAACACCCCCATGTTCTTTAAATGTCAGATTTGCAAACAGCTGCATCGTCACTGGTGTCAATATGTACTTCATCTGCAAACGCACACCAAAGTCTACTCATACCTATGTAAGGTCTGTCGACAACAGTATAACCAGGTCTCTAAGACGACTATACATTGTAAGGTTTGTTGTAAAAAGAGTGGGGAGGAAAGGGCATGTAATGCATCCCTGTCCGAAGTCTTGCAGGAGCCGCCATCGTCTCCGAGTCGGACGCTCGGACACCCTGAGATTTTGCCCGGCGATCATCAGGAACCATGGTCTCAGGCTTCCTCCTCTGAGATGAGCTGTGGTTCAGAGCACCAGAAGAAACAGCCAGCCGGAAAGCTCTCTGGTTTGCTGGCGAACGCCTCACGTAGAAGATACGCATGTGCGCAGTGTGGAAAGTCCTTCAACCAGTGGAACAAGCTCTGGCTGCATCATAAGATGCACCGACAGAAAGGCAGGTGCTTCCCATGTACTCAGTGCAAGTTGGAGTTTTATTATTTTGGGTCATACAGGGACCACATGCAGGAGCATGCGGCCCTCAGCCCTTTTGTCTGCCCTTTGTGTCCCAAAGCCTTCATCGCCAGCGAGGACCTCAGCACCCATCTTTGTGAACATCACAACCCTTGCGAATACCTTAAATGCCACACGTGCGGAAAATGTTTTACGAGTTTTCAAAGCTTGGAGAGACACGGCCGGCTGCACAAAGGCGCTAACTCGAATCACTGTCTCCTGTGTGACGTGTCGTTTCGCAGCACCTCTGCCTTGCAAGACCACTTGAAGACCCACGAAAGCCTTCTTCGGAACCCCCTCCCTGCAGGGCCAGTAGAACCTTTCCTATATCCGTATCACTGTAGAAAATGTAAGGCCAGATTCACGAGCACAGATTTGCTACAAGCTCATCAGGTCTGCCATCTCAATGCAAGCGGTAAACCTGTTAGCAGTTCACCTCAGACGGTGGTTAGCTCTCATCAATCCAAAACTCCTAGGAAAGGGATTCTGAAGGCCTTACCTGTGTTCTCCAAACAAAAAAAGACTTGTCGTGTCACCAAGAGGAATAACCTGTTTCGGTATCCTCACCCGGACCAACTGTATGTTGTCCCTGTTCTGTCCTCAGAACCACCGGTCGTTATTTCAGACGCAGAAGATCCCCAAGTTATCGTAACTACTCCTTTAACTCCCAGCTCCCCAATCAACAATCCATCAGACATCGTGCACACACGCAACGGTCATGCAAATGGAATCACTGAAGTGACGCCCTCACAGTCGGCTCAGCCCACTACAAAATCAACAACCGTTCTCCTCAATGACGTCAACGCCAAGCTGTGTCGCCAAGCAACGACACCTTTGAAACACACCTCCTGTGGTGCCCTGGGTAGAGACCTGGTGCGGAATGTCCCATCTCGTGGTCAGGCAGTCTCCAGGGATGAAGATGCGGACGATGAGTACGAGGACGATGACCTTGTCGAAGTTTCAGCTGCTGCTGCAACTTCAGGGGAGCCAGAGGGTGATGAGTTCAGCTGTGTGGTTTGCCAGGCCACTTTCACAGTCGTTTCAGACCTTCATGATCATTATGTGCACCATGCCAGAGGAGTAATATGAAAACCTTTTTATTTATTTTTATTTTATTTCATGTGAATAGGTGCCTAGGGGGTTTTCCCTTCATTTGTGTGATAGCTTTTTAACATTGAGTTTTTATCTTAAACATTTTATCAATGACTGATTCTTATTTCTTATTTAGACTCATATTCTCAGGACCAACACTGTCTCTAGAGCTTATGTAACAATGTCAATTTTAATTGTGTAAAGGATCACTTAATGACACTATTGAAAGTGTTTCTATCTTTGGACATCCTGTTTATCGTTTGAACACATGTTTAGCAATAAATGAGAATGCTTGAAAAACTGTGAATGCCAACATTTTTAAGAATATGCTGTATTAGTTATGATAAACCATTCTTAGTTTTAAGATGCATCTTTCTTGGCCATGGAAACGATTGTATTTCCGTTTTTGTACGAGGTAATCTAGACTCTAAAAGTTTGTTGTAAATAAAAATGTACTCAGTTTCACTTGTGTTGTCTGTCCATTCATCAAGTTAACCTTATCGGAACATGACAGATTATTTTCTTGCCTCTCAAAATTACTATAATTGTAAGCAATAACAATCATAGGCTACACATCGTTGGTAAGCATATGGCCTTTAATAGTGTCTTGTGAAGATTACATTCATAGAGAGATGCAAAATGAATAAAGGTGGATTTGTTTATTGCAGACATTTGATGTAGCCTTACAGCCACTTAAACATTACCTTATTCAAAAGCGCAATTACAGCCTAAATGTCAGGTGTTGCAAGGTAAAGCACCGAGGGAACTTGTCCTTAGTTTTACAAGGCGGTGGTGGGATTCTCCAACTTCTCGCGGATCATGGTGGCGTAAGGTTGGTACCAGTTGCGGAGTTCCTCCATCTTGCCATCGAAGGTGGTGCGCAGGTTCTCAGTGGTCGTGTCGAACTTCTCGCGGATGTTGTCGGCGCGAGTCTGCAGCTTGTCCTTCACGTCGTCGACGTGGATTTTCAGCCTCTGGTTGAGAGCGGCGAACTTCTCCTCTGTACGCTCCCGTGCCTGGTTCAGGTAAGGCTCCAAGCGGTCCTGCACTGACTCCATTCTGTGGGCCGCTCGAGAATATACCTCCTCCAAGTAGGTGTTCACTTTCCTGAAGACAAAAATCGGTAGGAGGATTTTGTAGTTTTTTTTTCTAAACTATGCATTTGAAATCTAATAATGAACACAATACCTACTTGTTGATATAGTTGTCAAGCTGTATTATTATTATTATAGCTACATACTGAGTGAAAGTAAGACATAAGCTTTGGCACATTTACACAAACCTTGCAATAAGTGCATTCCACGAAGTCCAAGAAACCATAATACATTTGAAATAGGAACCTTACTGTAAAATCCTCCCTAAATGAAGTCTAGTGCTCTCGCAACTATCGGAACCTTACTTTTTCATCTCCTCAGTGTCCTTGGACAGGCGTTTGTTCAGCTTGTGGGTGTAGGCATTGACCCTGCTCATGACATCATTGGCGTTGTGTTCCACTATGGTCTGAAATTCCTGAGTGTACTGGACTGACTTGTCCCTGGCTTCGATCATGTGAGCGTTCAGCTTGTCTCCCAGCAGCTGCAGGTCCCTACCCACACGCTCAGCGGTGTCCTCGGCAAAGGGCCTCAGTTTGGTTTCCATGTCAGTCTTGTAGATGTTTAGCTCTGCCACAATGTCTGTGAGAAGGGTACTGGAGAAAGAAATATATGTAGTTGCTTTTTATTATACTTATGTATATATATATATATAATGTGGAACTACATTTATTTACACTTTGGGAAAATTGGCATCAGTCATGTGTGTCTGCATAAGAATGGCCCACACAGGCATGTTGCATCAAAGTGTAGAATGTGGATCGCATAGCTTCCTACATCTCTGCCCCCTTGTGTAGTCTATGTTTTTAAGTACTGGTTTTCCCCCCCTATTATGTGTGAATTCAGACTGCTGAACTTTCTGTCTCCTATTAAATACTCACTCCAGTTCCCTGTTCAGCCTAGAGCTTCTGATGCTCTTGACTGTGTCATCAACCTTGGAGTTCAGGTTGATGATGTAATCCTTGACCTGGTCCACGGATGTTTCCCAGTAAGTTTTACCCTCATCTTGAAGCAGCACGTGTCCGTGGCAACCTGCAGGGAGCACATGGGAACAAACCAACAAACAGTCCAAATGTCAGTCAAAGCTGGTATTTGTATTTTTTAAATACAATTCAATTAATTTAAATGCATGGTATTTCTGTTGTATCTTAAAATAAATACTAAAGGCTTTTAATACTTGTAAGCAATGGAGAAAAAAAAGTTTATTTAATTAGTCAACTTTTGGGGGGTAAAATTCTCATGAACTAAGTCACCTGAGAGGACAGCCAAGGCAAAGATGATGGCCACAACCTTCATGGTGAGTTTGGTAAAGGCAGCTGTCGCCACACACAGAGAAGTTTGAATTAAACAAGTACACTTGTCTCACATAATATCTAACATGCCATCCAGTATCCACCATCCAAATTGTGTGAATCCAATACTCACAACTTGTGTTTAATAAAGATGAAATGTACTTAAAAGTGAGGCGTTTACTTACCAGAGATCTTCCTCAGGGGTGTTGAGTAGACAAGGTAAGAGCGATTGACCAGAGTTTTTATATAGCTGTGGTTGTATCAATATTAAGGTGACTTGCTGATCCAAGTCCAAAGGTGCTTAATTAGTGGAATTTTATTGCTGTATCGACATTTATTCCTCACTGCACTATCAATGTATCAAAGGACACAAAACAGCATGTAACTTAATGTGATCAAGTTTATTTTAAATTATTGGATTTATTAATAATGTGTACATCATCTTTACTGAGTATCAAACAACATGTAGATCCAATGTTCACTCATGCAGAGAAACGAGTTTTACATGTAGCTACCAGTCTAACACCTTACAACTATCTTACATGATTCATCAGATATCATCATACTGAAGGTATGTTCACTGCCTCAAATCACACGTAGAACACGTAAGGAATAGACCAGTGTTTATAGATTATTATTTTACATTTGTTTTAAATCTTAAAGACCGAAAGGCCAACGGTCGGAATGTTGTCATATCAGTGTCATCTGCATGGGCTTGTAGCTGACATGCCCTATAATCACCACCCATAAACGTAGATACGTAGACACTAGACAGGACACAGTCCACCTGACCGTCTGCATTTATGGTGTCAATTATTGTGGCCCATTTCTGGTCAAAGTGTGCTGTGGAATAATGGAATTGTTTCTGCTTACTGAGACTAGAAGTGTGTTACAGTATATAACAGTATATGTATAGGATTTATGGGTATTTCCAAATTATCCTGTCATGGCTGTTTAAATAATGCATCCATTCAGCTAATGCTTGCATCCAAAGCAACATACAGCACCAGGGGATTTGAACCTGCCACCATTGAATCAAATGCTCTAACCACTCAGTCATACAGAATCCTCCTCAGTCATGTAGAATAGAAAGTCAAATAGAACCCAAAGATAAACATAGAAATCATCGACACAATTAGCTGAATGAAAACACCTGGCCCCTCCTTGTCTGAATGAGATAAAGAATAATTTGAAAAGGTGGGCGTCTCTCAACAGTATTTCCTGTATGCTATCTGGAGGAAAGATGCCGTCCGTGGGGTCAGAGTCCGAACACTGAAGAAACGTAGCATTATGCAAGATGCCACTGTGGTGTGATGGCCATCTCGACTGTTGTGTTGCAGTCAATCGTCATTGGAACAAAGGGCATGTTACTTAAAACAGTCAGCACCAGAGATGGGAAGTCATGGGAACTTATTACACTATTATGGAAGCATATCAGTGTCATAATGTTTTGAATTTTAAATGGCATTGAATACTTAATATTGAAATTTAAACACCACTGAATTTGTTGGTTTTGAATTAAACTCTTAAAAATGGTCAAAAAACGAGCCAAAATATTTTGAGCCCAAAACAATTTGAGGCAACAAAATTCTAGGCGAAAAAATTTGACCCTTAATAATATGCCCATACTTCTTTACATCTTAAGTGAAAAAGTGTACTCAGTACTTCAACCTTTACCAGAGTCTTTTTCTTCTACTTCTAGTAGTATCTGTATTTCTACTTGAGTGAAGGATGTGTGTACTTTTGCCATCTCTGGTCAGCACTGGCTGGATGCAATGCAGAGTAAACGTAACTTGGTTATGAGTCATCAAGGCTGAAAATCATCTTTAGAACCACAGTCGTGGCACCGGACAGATAAAATAAACAACCCAGTGACTGATTGGGGGATGTGTCTCCATGGCAATGTGTCTCCATGGCAATGTGTCTCCATGGCAATGTGGTTGATAGCTACTGGAGCCACTCAGAAATCTAATCAATAGTCTCCAGTGAGACTGGTTTTCATGATGACCTGTAGAAACACACTTGATGAAATCAATCACTTGAAATGTTTAAAACAAGGAAGATTAGATTAGCGTTCTATAAATCAACTGTCAGCTATGCGTGTATCAGTGTATGACATATATTAATAAGGTCTGTAAAACTTCTGTTGAAACTTCTATCTAACTTAAATTCATATTTCAATATAACTTATCTAGCTTATGATAGTTCATGAATGATGACAATTAGAAACTCCAATTTGAATTTATGTAACTTTTTATTCATGCATGAATACGTTGAGACAGGAACACAGTCACACAAAGAAATAAATAATACTGTTCAAAACTGTTTGCATATTTTCTTTGAGATTTGTTTTTGTTCTTAACCAGGAACCTTAACAACTTGTCCAGGTACACTTTTTATGTAATATTGCACTTTTCATCCCTACAATAACACCCTCAGTCCAACAGCAGCATTTTAGAGTATAATGGAAAACTAGTGATAACTGTCCAGTTCCAGCAACTGTGTTTACTGGCTGCCCTTGGTGAAGGACTCCCAGAGCGAGACCAGCTGGACCTTCAGGTCCTGGGCGTTGACCTCCAGCTTCTTCAACTGCTCTCCGTAGGGGGCCAGACTCTGCTGGATCTCCTGGGTCTTCTGGGCCAGCTGGGTCTGGAAGCTCTGGGTCAGAGGAGCGATGCTCTGCTGGAAGGCCTCCAGGTTCTGCTCCATCTTCAGCTTCAGCTCGTCTGTCTGGGGAACCAGCAGAGACTGCAGCTCCGTCACGCTCTTCTCCAGGCTCCCCTTCAGCTCGTCGCTCTTCTGCAGCAGGCTGGCCTTCAGGGTCTCAGAGTCCACTCCCTCTGCGTAGGCTGCCACCTCCTTCCTCAGCTCCTCCACCTGCCTCTGGATGTCTGTGCTCAGCTCCACGGCGTAGGGCTGCAGCTGGGCCCTCATGGTGGTCATGTCCTGCTCCAGGCGGCCCTTCAGCAGCTCAGCCTCCTGGGTGAGTTTAGCCAGCAGGTCCTGAGCCAGGGGGGTCACCTGACCCTGCAGGGCCACACTGTACTGGTTGACAGCAGCAGCACTCTCAGTGATCCTGGCACTGTGGAGAGAGATAGAGAGAGAGACAGAGAGGGAGATACGGAGGGAGAGAGATACAGAGAGTAGGAAAGAGACAGAGAGAGCGTTCAATCCCGTGTTGAAGACATTCCTCTGTAGCTGTGGTTATGATGCTGTGGAGGTTGTTCTACAGTGACACTTACTTGAACTCCTGGCCCAGCTCAGACTGCTTGATCTTCTGCAAGGTGTCTTCAGCAGTGAGGGTCGCCTTGGCAACATAGTCCCAGAATGCATCTTTCACCAAGTCCAGCCTGGCTGGGTCCTGCCACAGAACATTGGCATTGCAGCCTGGAGGAGAGACAGGTAGAGACAGTTAGTGCAAAGTGTAAAGTGTGCTCAACTTAACATTAACATCATGTCAGGAATACATTTCTAAACGATTGAGGAACTCACCAGTGAAAACAGCCAGGGCTAAAACCACGAGAACCTTCATGATGGCAGTTGACTGTTGGGGCAAAATAAATCCACTCAATTCACAACCACTCATCTCTCTTAATATTGAAATATAAACAGTCCATACTTGTTCTGTAGAATGTAACACATCTCTTACCTTGTTGAGTGAGCCTGTGTCTTGTCTACGCCAGGTGCTGAGTGTGTGTGGTGTGTAAAGGTTGTTGCTGGATATTTATAGGAAGCTGGGAGAAGCAGATGGGTACAAAGTCCAGGAGTGAGTGCCGTGCTGTATGTCCCCCTGTCACCCCTGTCCCCCCTGCCTCCACATCACATCCTATTAGTCCAAGCACCAGGACTCTGTGACACAAACAATTTCAGTCATTGTCAAAGATCAGGAGGTCTCTGAATAATGCTCAGATCGCATTGCCTGCAGTTGTGCAGATGTGTTTTACCTTGAATAGACAAACAGTTTTTGTGTCTCCTAGTCAAATCGTGTGCATGTCATTCCACTATATCTCAGATCAACAAATCGCAGCAAAGACAAAGGTAAAAGGGACAAGTATTGTAGGAACTGCCACAGAAGGTCAAAGGTCACAGACCAAAGCCCTGAAGAGTGATTGCATCACCTCTGACGTGATTGGTTGTGGAATGTATCATCGCAAGTATTTTATCTTGTTCAAATGTCCCTCCCCGTCACTACCAGCTTGTCTATACTGTCATGTTTTGTTTTTGTTTTTCTTTAAAGTTACTTTTGGGGCATTGTCTGCTTTATTTTATGTGGATAGTGACAGTGAGAGAGAAAGGAAAGGTTGTTAGAATGAGAGGGGCTGACGTGCTGGAAATGACCCGGGCTGAAATTGAACCTGGGTTCCGTTCGGCATTGCCTTAGCCTATATGGTACGCTCTCTACCCTGTGAGCCACCAGGACTCACCCAACACCATCAGCTTTCATCAAGACTGTATCCAATTCAAACCTCATACAATGACAACATCCTACACAAGTCAATAAATATTTTTGTTATCATGATTCAGATGTTGTTTTTTGTTTGTTTTTGTGCCACATACACTGAAAGACAGGAAACAGGGATGTTGCCACGGCAGCCGTGATGCCCCCCTGGGCAGGGTGTGTTGTCTGTCTCCTCCCAGCAGACTGCCTCCTCCCAGCAGACTGCCTCCTCCCAGCAGACTGCCTCCTCCCAGCAGACTGCCTCCTCCCAGCAGACTGCCTCCTCCCAGCAGACTGCCTCCTCCCAGCAGACTGCCTCCTCCCAGCAGACTGCCTCCTCCCAGCAGACTGCCTTATCCAGGTCGCTTTATAGAGGAACTGGCCCTCCCCGGGGCTTGTGGTGTATCTGTATCTGACGATACTGTGTATTTTGAATAGCCAAGATGCCGGCTTAATACAATTGATTTATTTTGTACGGTATATTAGCAAACAGAGCGCTCTGTGACCAGTCATGACGGAGGACGTATTGCTAAAATCCTTCAGAAGGGTGGCCCCGTTCACCCCTCACACAGTCTTTTATAAACTTATAACATATGGTAATTCTATACACCAATCAATCAATGTAGCTATCTCTGTGACAGCTACTGCCCTTAAAAAAATTAGGCTTGAATGAATATGGATCTATGAGGTGATCGATGACTTCTCAAGACAGCTGGAGGTCCTATCTGGTCACTTGTGTAACTATAACTGTGAAAAAACAACTACTCTCCAAGATTCTCTACACTGGGTTGGGTTGAACTGTAGAGCCAAAGTTCAACACATTCAATACAGTGCTGTACTCCAGTGACTTAAAGCAGATGTTACCTTAACTGACTGATACAGCTTGAGTGGTGGATAGCGTTATCGTATCAGTATGCATGTGTGTTGGGTTGAAAAGTACCATCTGTGTGTAACAGATGGTACCATTTGTCTGTGTACAGTTAAAGGAAAATAATTAAGTTTCTACGTCTCAAACTCTTGGCAGCAAGTGAGCTGTAAAGTCACCGAAAGGGAACTTTGTCTTGTCAAGTGCCATTTAATCAACCAGGAATGTGTCATTTCTGACATGATTGTTTGCTCACCCTCACATACCCAAAGCTGGATAACTTTCACAGATAAACGACTTTCAACTGCTTCAAGTGTCGCAGTGAAGTTGTATTTATTGGATGAATGTTGAAAATCTGATTCTGTCTGTCTTTCTGTCCCCTAAAGGTTCATGTCAGGGGAAGGTGTAAGTGTGATGTCAAGGTTGGAGTGACAGCAACATAAACCAGCATGGCACTGGAAGCTAGACTTTGTCCTTCACGGTGGCACTACAGCGCTCATAAAAAGCCAGGTTTTACACCTGGACAGCACACACTCACTGACAGACCAAGAGACAAGGCATAATATCTCTCAGAGGTAAGACACAAGCTTACATTTTATAGGATTAGTCCAGAACTCTGTGTCATTGAAATCATATAATAAATCGTAAATTGATCAAATATGTTTTTTTTTCTCACCAGTTAAGATCAATCATGAAGGTTCTCGTGGTTTTAGCCCTGGCTGTTTTTACTGGTGAGTTCCTCAATCGTTTAGAAATGTATTCCTGACATGATGTTAATGTTAAGTTGAGCACACTTTACACTTTGCACTAACTGTCTCTACCTGTCTCTCCTCCAGGCTGCAATGCCAATGTTCTGTGGCAGGACCCAGCCAGGCTGGACTTGGTGAAAGATGCATTCTGGGACTATGTTGCCAAGGCAACCCTCACTGCTGAAGACACCTTGCAGAAGATCAAGCAGTCTGAGCTGGGCCAGGAGTTCAAGTAAGTGTCACTGTAGAACAACCTCCACAGCATCATAACCACAGCTACAGAGGCATGTCTTCAACACGGGATTGAACGCTCTCTCTGTCTCTTTCCTACTCTCTGTATCTCTCTCCCTCCGTATCTCCCTCTCTGTCTCTCTCTCTATCTCTCTCCACAGTGCCAGGATCACTGAGAGTGCTGCTGCTGTCAACCAGTACAGTGTGGCCCTGCAGGGTCAGGTGACCCCCCTGGCTCAGGACCTGCTGGCTAAACTCACCCAGGAGGCTGAGCTGCTGAAGGGCCGCCTGGAGCAGGACATGACCACCATGAGGGCCCAGCTGCAGCCCTACGCCGTGGAGCTGAGCACAGACATCCAGAGGCAGGTGGAGGAGCTGAGGAAGGAGGTGGCAGCCTACGCAGAGGGAGTGGACTCTGAGACCCTGAAGGCCAGCCTGCTGCAGAAGAGCGACGAGCTGAAGGGGAGCCTGGAGAAGAGCGTGACGGAGCTGCAGTCTCTGCTGGTTCCCCAGACAGACGAGCTGAAGCTGAAGATGGAGCAGAACCTGGAGGCCTTCCAGCAGAGCATCGCTCCTCTGACCCAGAGCTTCCAGACCCAGCTGGCCCAGAAGACCCAGGAGATCCAGCAGAGTCTGGCCCCCTACGGAGAGCAGTTGAAGAAGCTGGAGGTCAACGCCCAGGACCTGAAGGCCCAGCTGGCCTCGCTCTGGGAGTCCTTCACCAAGGGCAGCCAGTAAACACAGTTGCTGGAACTGGACACTTGAGTTATCATTTCCAGTTTTTCATCATACTCTAAAATGCTGCTGTTGGAATGAGGATGCCATTGTAGAGTTAAAAAGTGCAATATTACACATTTAATGTATGCATTACATTATCTAGTGTACCTGGACAAGTGGTTAAGAACCATAACTTCTTATCCACATCCTCCCATACAAGATATATCAAATGAAACTGCTGTCCTTTACCCACACCTCAACTCTTTTGATAAACTCATCTGAACCTATCCAGTATTTATGTGCATAAATAAACATATTTCAACGCTAATGTCAATGTCATTTATTCAACCCTGAGTATTAAAGATGACAATGATTTTTATAAGAAATGGCATTTATTATTTTTCCAATAGATATATACAGGTAATATATATCGTTTAATATATATTGACCATTAGAAGATGACAAATAAAAGACAAACAGCTTGAAAACCACGACATTCTCCCTGGCTCTCATCACATAACTGAACCAACCGAAGAAACTGCACAAACTTTGTCATTCACTTCATGCCAAAACAAACCGTACAGTACAAAACAGTGTGGAATAAAACATAGGCAAAACAAAGACAGATTAAACTGGACAGGCACTGACCAAATTAAACACACAATTACTGTAATTTGACTTTCCAGAAACCATTTGTTTTTACGTCCTCCTGTTCAGCTGTCCGCCAAGTTGGTCGCTGATGTTCGTGGTCACAGTCTCGTCACCTCGTTGTCCTATAACTGGCAGACGGATGAATGCGCCCTCAATTTTATTTTAGATTGTTCCATTGATTACTATGTAACTCCAGGCATACCATTTCAATTACACATTTAGTCTTGACACATTATTGCAATGTGACCCCCCAAAAAAACAACAAAGAAAACAATTAGCTTGCAAAGTCAGATTTGGGAGACAAGTCGAGGAAACACGAGACTGAGGAGCGAGTCCTGGCCTTCAACATGCCTGCCGTTGGTACGTTTGTCTGTCTTTTCTGTGAAGTCCATCAGGGGGGCGTGACCCCCCCCCCTGTCGCAGAGCGCCTAGCCAATGGTAACACCAAAACCGCACTGGAACTTGTTCTTGCGATGGTTGAGGAAGGCTCCCAGGACTAAGGAGAGGGGCAGTGGGATCAGCTTCTTCTCTAGCGTCGCCCCAACCACCCAGTTACTATCTACAGAACCTGGAGGGAGAGACCAATCAGACGCCGTTAACCACAGATCTGATACGATGACAGGAAGTGACAGGGAAGCTACTAATGAGGGGAAAGAGTGTTATGAGAACTGTTCATCCAGCCTTACCTTTGAAGAGTAGATTGGCTTTAGGCACGTCGAGCTGGTAACCGAATGAAACGCTGGTTTCCTGCATACGAGTGCTAGCCTCGAACTCCACGCCTACCTGCAACTGTGGGACACACAAGCATGAATAGAGTTACACATTTGCCAAACTAAGACAAAAGCAGTTGCTTCCAGGGCAAACAAGAAGAGAATCTCGGGTGATACCTGGTCATTGGCTTTGTGGTAATAAGAGGCATGTGCCCCAGCTCCTCCTAATGTCAGCGTAGCAATGAAGTTACTGCCTAGAGGAAGAAATACAGAATTGACACCATAGACCAGGATCTCAACTCCAGCTTTTGGAGGAGAGGGGGAAAAAGAGAACTAATTGTGTTCATGTGATATTTAGTCATTTAGCAGACGCTCTTATCCAGAGCGACTTACAGTAAGTACAGGGACATTCCCCCGAGGCAAGTAGGGTGAAGTGCCTTGCCCAAGGACACGTCATTTGGCACGGCCGGGAATCGAACTGGCAACCTTCTGATTACTAGCCCGACTCCCTCACCGCTCAGCCACCTGACTCCCTGATATGAATCATTCCCGGTACTGTCAGAGGACAGAGCTACCTGTGTATCTGCCAGCCAGAGACATGACGGCACCCTCCTCTCCCGGTCTTCTGTGGTAAACTAGCTCTCCTCCCAGGGCCAGGGACGGGGTTATGGACTGGAGGTAGTGTGATACTATAATACCTATTCGGAGAAAGTGGGAGACACAATATTCAATATTGCTTTGAATTGAAGTAAGATTGCTTTTAATTGAGGTGAAACAACCAAGTTACTCGATGGATATAAAAACCAGACGGCCTTGAATAGAGTTATGGGATAGAGATGACCAACCAGAGCCTACAAGGACGTCTGGGTTGCCCATGGTAACGGCAGCAGTGAAGTCTTCTCCTCGGAACTCGAAATCCCCCTGCCAGTTCATAAACTTCTGCTGCTGAGTCTGGGAGCAAACACAAAGAGGACCAATGTTCAAGGTGACAGCTAAACAAAATGACTTCACGCAGTACCACCTTTGAGGATTTTTGTTTAGTTTTGTTGTTTTAACCACAGAAAACCTTGGTGTGGTGGCAGACTGAACGAAAATAACAAAAGATAATCAGCGTTACCTGAAAGGCGAGTTTGGAGCGGAGTTTCTCGGAGACCTGATGAATGACCTGGGCGTTGAGGCTCCCGCTGTTGTCCATGTCTCCTACCATGACTGGGAAAGACTGCACACAAAATCTGACTTTTAGACAACAACAATTCCTGACCAAATGTGTAAAATATATATACATGTATAAATGTGGAGGGAGTCAGGTGGCTGAGCGGTGAGGGAATCGGGCTAGTAATCCGAAGGTTGCCAGTTCGATTCCCGGTCATGCCAAATGACGTTGTGTCCTTGGGCAAGGCACTTCACCCTGCTTGCCTCGGGGGAATGTCCCTGTACTTACTGTAAGTCGCTCTGGATAAGAGCGTCTGCTAAATGACTAAATGTAAATGTGAGGTCAGAGGTCACCAGAATACCTCAGCTGGGCCCATCTGTTTAGCGCCCACGTAGGTGGCCCCGAAGCGATAGCTCGACTCTCCCAGGGTGCTGAGCATTAATGTGTGATTCACCTAATTTTCGAGGAAGACAGCACACACACACACACGCATCAGTCAATCATCTCATTCATTTCAGCATTGGTTCAATCCATAGCATGAAAACAAGAAAAGATTAAATGGATGCTGTTGACAGTGAAGTGTTGACCCTTACTGACCTGGAAGTGATTGCTAAGGCCCTTGTTAACAATGAGCCGTACCCCCTCCATCTGCATGGGAAAAACCTCTGAAAACGAAAATGGCAGACAACTGAGACACAGTCCAAAATGTTCCCCCCACACACACACACACACACACACACACACACACACAGCCAATAACCCTCCCACACAGCAATACCATCCAATATTCCCCCAGTGCCATGGCAGAAACATCTTTGGTTACCTTTGCACTTGCGGTGACACTCCTCAAACGCCCCAGGGTTGGGAAGGGGAGGCTCTGACTCCCCCTGCTGCCCGGAGGCTGAGCCGCCAGCAGGCAGGACAGGTGACACTGGGGGCATAGTGAACCCAGGAGGCATGGTCAGCCCGGGGCCACCTGGGACCGCCCCAGCCGAAGCTGGCGGTGGCGGCGGGTTAGGGGAGCTGGCAGCCAAAACACTGCCCATTCTGAAGAGAGGGATTGAGGGGTAGGAGGTGTGGTGAGGATAGGAGTCTGTTAGGGACTCAATGTAACACAGGACAGACCAACAAGAGGGATGTTGTTGAAGATGCTGGGAGACGGGTTTGGAGAAGTGAAGCGGTGCCGCTTTAAAACAGTATGTTAAAGCCAATGCATGTGACTAGAAAGGCATTTCCAGACGTCATCGTGGATAATTCGGCAAACGATGTCATTTTCAAATGTTTCTTCTTTACACACAAGTGAATTAACATTGGCATTGATCCTGAACTGCTCTTTGCGAAATCGGACAGCCATCAACTTCCCATCAGTGCTAGGAATCTAGATGTTCGATGGTCGTTATAATGTCCCTAGGTTGAGTACTAGCCAGTTGGCTAGTAAGTAGATTAAGCTATTGCATGGCTAAACTGTCTTCGCTGCTCTGCTAACTGTGCAGCAAATAAGATGGCTAGCTAACAAACTAGCTAACTCAGCTAGCTCGCTAGCATGCTAGCTGACATCTTCCAGTGGTCTAATACCCTAACAAGACAATGAGAATGTTTGTGTTGCAGACTGTGTAGTTACAGACCTAAAAGCAAACCAACAAGTACAGTAACAATTCTATATATAAGCGGCATGTTTTCTATTAAACCTCGTGTTATAAAATTGTAGACAGGCTACTCACGTTGTGATTTCCAGAGGACGATTCAACACCCGGCAGTACCAACGAAGAAGAAACTGTCATGAGTCATCAGCAAGTCCTGCCTACTTGTAGGAAATACAGTTTTGGATTGGACAAATTATAACTTGCCTCAAGAGGGCTGGCAGACTCACCTGTCAATCTTGGACTACGCAACCAGCATGTATTCACTCTATGAAAGGACTTGATTTACCCGTTTTGACCCCTCCTTTACTTTCAGCATATTGGTTCAGAGAGCCGTCATTTGCAAGCGGAATTAAATAGGATTCGACAATTAGGCACTCGCCTCTAAGAACAGCTAAACACGTATTTGCAGCATTTTCAGCAACTGGGTCTGCCTGCATTCCATTGGATAAGAAGGTTGATTTTCATGGGATTGGTGGGCCTTTTCAGAGGTAAAGAGTGGGGGCATCACCCATTCAAAGTTTGGTTGCAATTCATGACGGTTCCAATGCAGAAAACGTGCAGCTATGAAGGTCAGTGTAAGATAGGGGGCTGGGCAGTCAACCAGCCGTGGAACAGTTCATTAAGCCATTTCCATTCAATAGCGCGGACCATCCTCCAATCTTTTGTCCTACCGTATTCGAAGTGAAGTCTTTCCCTAACCACAACTCACCATCAGATTCCCAGTTGTGTGTTTATTTTCAGTTGATAGAGGTAGTATTGCCCTTTCTGGACCACTCAAATGAAAAACGAAGACACCAAACATTTAATTTCAATTCAATTTATTAAGTCCAATGATCGCCTGCATTTACTTACAGTGTAATCTTCTGTATTGCTTCAGTTTTTAGTAGAGGGGATACAGCCAAACAGAGAAATCACAAGGAATGCATAAAACCTGTATTGTAATAGTAGCCAATCAAAACAATACTAGAGTATATGCCAATCAAAACAGCAAATTCAATTCATATATAAACCTCCACATGATGAAAATGCTTTAATTGTAGCTTTATTATACTTATTGACTATTGAACATGGCGCTCAGTTTAAGGAAAAATTCAGGGCTTTCTGGTTACGTTTTTTCATAAGTAAACGCAAGTTCTTTGTTTCTCAACTGTTGTTGGGGTGCGTAACAGGTTTGAAAACAACAAATAAGATAAATTGCCACCAAAGGTGTGTACATGACACCCCTGACCAAACCCCCACCCCCCAAAAAAAATCAAAAACAGGACTGAGCTGAAGTCTAGATAATATACTCAACCGGCCTTTTGTGACAACAGAAATGTATGTCAACTGTTACATACAGGGTGCGTATCCCGGGCGAACAGGACTTCAGATTACTTACACATATTTTAAAAAAGAAATTTGAATTGAGAAAAGACTGCTTCTATTGTCTCAGTGTTACCTCTTAGGACTGTCTTCGGTCCATTATGATATATGAGATCTCATAACGTCCCGAATGTCTGCATAATCCAATTTAATGTCCTGGAAATATTTGGAGATGCTGTTTGTCAATTAATACTTCTCCAATATGAGAATAATAGACCCCTCTGGTTTCAGATTTTCTTGGGAGTCGTCATTTTATTCTGTTCAAACCTTATGCAGCAATACTATGATTGCTACATTACATTAAACCCAAACCCAGCCCCAATCCCCGCTGTTGAAAGCTTTTCTTACTCATGTTCTAAACAGGTTGCTGTGAACATGGTTACTCTACATACCTGAAGGTTACCAGGAAAGTTACACCCCCCCCCTCCCCCCATTCACACATTCATAATCATTCACACAGGTATACCCGACTCAACAGCCAAACGTATGCAGTTAGACATTATTTTCGATTGTGACACGCATCCAGACTTTACCAACTGACAAAAGCTCCATCAACACTAAACGCTCCCCTTTTACTGGTCTCCTTGGTAAGCATTGACATAGGAGCCGAGATGGGAATATGCAGCAACCTGCCCTTAACTATTTATGCATTCTGTACTTCACAGTGCTTTGACCTGTTCTGTGCTAGCAGGGTACGGGTTACAAGAGGAGACTAGTAAATTGGAAGTCATTTGCCAACACCCAAAAAGAGTATTAAGACATTATATGCCACTCTTACAATCGCAGACACAAAACATTGATGAAACATACAGCATTCTAACTGATTCACACACACTCATTCTCGTTGTCTTTCATTCACACACTCATTCTCGTTGTCTTTCATTCACACACACTACACTTTTTTGGTTTTGCTTCAATGTAAATCCTGAAAGTCAGTTACCAAAAGGATGAAAAAAAAAAAAAAAAAATCTAACTCTTGACCACCATGAAGCAAATATTTCTTTTTGTACTTGTAAACGCCTTGTGTAAACTAAGAATCATTTTCACCTCATTTCCTCAAAATGATTCAGAACACCTCGTAAAAAGACTGACCAAGCTAATCTGGGGTGTGTTCCTGAATTTCTTCTATAAATGTGATACTTTCTCACAAAGATGGAAGATAATCAGGTTACAAGATCAGAAAAAGCACCCCAATATGACTGTGCTAGGTTAGCATTCTCTCAAGCACTTAAAGCAAAACAATGGTAATGGTAATTGTCCAACCTGTACATTGGAACTAAAAGTATGAGGATTTCAAAACAAAAACTGTTGCGATTGTTGTTGTGGTAAAAGTTTAAGTACCGGAGAGAGGAAAAAATTCAAGATGCCAGAGCAACATGACATCTTGAAGACTTGGATTTCACAAACCCACCAAAAGCTTTCCCGAAGTCCCAAATACCAGCAATATCCCCTACCTGCTCAGCAAAGCATCATCAATAAAATTAGTTTGAAAATAACCAAATGTATCGATTTGTTTTCTGCTTTCATCTCTACCTATGGTTTTTTTTTTATTTTTTTTTAAAGGAGGGTCAAAAAAAAAAAATCACAGCTGCCAGTTTGAAGATGCTACAACTTTGCTTTCAAAATAAACCAGACCCTCAGGCGATGATATTATACTTGCTCAATATATATATATAAAACAAACAAACGAACAGGGGCCTCATATCAATAAAGTAGAAGTATGATGAAATCACACAAGAAGATTGCCTTGCAATCCTTATCCATTCTATCAAAATGCCTCAATTTTTCTCCTGGAGTTTGGATGAAGAGAATTATCAGAGAGCTTTGAGGGATTGGCATTTACCACCGGGCTGAAATAATAAATTGGCATTAAATACATTCAAAGACCTCAAGTTAACATGGGTCTGAAGAAACGGACGAAAAATGTTGGCCTTTAACCTAATGGGCTTACACATGGTTTGGGGGGAGGGGGCAAAGAAAGTGTCAACCTTTTTGTTCTGCACCATGTAAACTTCCAGAGCACCTAATAGTTACCTTAACAAAACCCTGTGCATATTACCAAATTGCAGCCCAGAGAAGTCATATAAAAATCTTCACCACTGTGAAATAATAATGGAATTCCAGTTCAGGGTTAAAAATCAGGCCACATGGCACAAGCTGAGCAGTAATTAGCTAGACGATACTTGTGACGATACTGGTCGTGACCTGGTCATATAATTAATCCTGTGTTGTGTTTAATTTTAGACTAACATCAATAGCTTTATTATGGGCAGTCTGTCTTTTGGTGATTAAATCCTATTCGCTCCAACTTCAAAGAATGTTTCCATAGTGACATGAAAGCAGTCACGTCAAAATAAAGATGCTTTTTATTGCAAAGTTCACATCTAAAAAGTGATAACCTCGAGCCGGGTCACTGCACGTCTCAAAGGACAGAGGGACTTGCCCTCGCTGCGTACAACAATTAAATTGCATAACGGATACCAAAGAAAATTCCAGGTTCACTATTTAGCTTAATTGTGCTCATATTCTGGTTGTCATGAAAAACAGACGTATGAATGGATGAGAGTGCATGTGGGAGTAATCAAGGCACTTGAGTGACAACTGGAGAGAGAGGACTGTGAGCGAGGAGGATGGCTGGTGGAAGTCACCTCTAATATCCATAGACCTAGTTTATACTTGCTAGCCATAAACTTGGGAGGGCTACATATTCAGAACAGGTTAAAAACAACTTAACAAGCACGTGTTCCCCCGGACCATCTGCTGTACTAAAAAATAAATAAAAAAACAAAAAGGCTTCTTCTAAAGAGACTGTAAAGTATGGTGCATGGGGTGAGTTAGCTCGGTGCAAAACAGAACGGTTGGAAAATTTCAATGAACAATCTGCGGCCAGCTCTCAGTGAAATAAAAGAAATTAAAACAAAACATAAAATCCTTGACATCTGTGAAATTTGAAGAGGTGCCTTAAGCCAGTGTGCAAGAGCAGGACTTCGTACAAAAGCCTGGTTCTGTCTTACTGTCCTAGATGAAAGACAAGATGTCAGGGATTAGAGAGAGATGGGGGACAACACAGGGCTCAAGGAAAGGGGGGAAGGAGGGGTTGCTAATTAACCCCTTACTCCCTCCTGCAGTATTTGTGAATCATGAGAAACAGTTTTCAACAGAATAATCAATAGGAGAAGACCTAAACGATCCCTGTGATTTAGCTGGTTGGAACTAACATTGTTTAATACACACTGATCCCATTCGAATCGCATCTCTGCAAATGCTAAGCAGCTGCTTTGGGACATAGGAAGAGAACTACTTTTGCAAAAATGTGGGAAATGTAGGCTTTTCTTGGGGTGGGACTCACTGGATTAGGGGCTTAGGGTTCCCCTTGCTGCCGACCGGCCTTCTCCTCCACCTCACAGTCTGGGTTGGAGGTGTGGAACTCGGCCACGTACAGGCTCTTGTCGATGCTACCGGGGATGGGCTTGATGTCAGTCACCAGCTGGTCCTCGATGGACTTCAGGTTGAAGCGGTCCTCCGAGGTGATCAAGTTAATGGCCAGGCCCAGGTGACCAAACCGCCCTGAGATGGAGAGATTGAGTGAGAGAGTGGATAGGGGAGAAGACAAGTCTTCATGAGAAATGGTGTGTGCAACCGAACCCAACAACTGTTGGCTGTTAGTGTTTGTTTGGGCAGTGGTAGCTGTAAGTGTGGAGTAAAACTCTTAAAACTCTTTTATGTTACGATGGCCATCTTTGAAATGTAGATTTAGACTGGGAATGGACTAGATGTTTGATAATATGATGTTAAGCAGTTGTAGCTAGAAAGGTCGGCAGCTGAAACGGAGATGCTTCAGTCCACGTACCAGATCTGCCGATGCGATGAAGGTACGTCTCAGCGTTCTTGGGGAAGTCAAAGTTGATGACGACGTTGACCGCCTGAATGTCAATACCTCTGGTGAACAAATCTGTTGGATGAAACCCAGAAAATGTGACGCTACTCAGACAGCAATGTAGAGCTACATCATATTGCTTTACACTCCTTTAAACCACATAATTTTCAAACAAGACAGCTTCAACATTTACACTTTTTTCAACGTACTACATCTTAGATCTACTTGCGTTTACTCTAAAGTAGCAAGTTTTCTATGCTAATGCTTATTGGCTAAGCCCACATGCGGTGGCATACATACATACCTGTGCAGACCAGATTTCTGCAGAGCCCGTTTCTGAAGTCGTGGAAAACACGGTTCCTGTACTCCTGCATCATCTTGGCATGGATATAGAAACAGGAGTAGCCCAGCTGGGTGATCTTCTTGGCTAGGAGCTCAACTCGCTGGGTGGAGTTGCAAAAAATGATGGACTGATTGATCTGCAGCTGTAAGGAAAAGACAAAACAGCAGAACATGTGTTATACACCATTCTCAGGGTGTGATTTGGGTGGATCCAACATTAATTGTAAGACACCCAACCATCCAAAAATGCTTTCAAACCTGCACTGTAACAACCACCAACAGTTGGTTCTGGTGGTTTGGTGTGATATGCTCGTTTGTTGTGGCAGTGTGAAAATGACCCTTATCTTTCCAGACATTCTAAACCCAACAACAGAATATTTTGTGTTTGTTGGACGTTGTGGGGGACAGTGTGAACTGGCCTTAACTACCAAACCAGACACACTCTGGCGGGGCGACTGGCCTTACCCTGGAGAAGAGCGTGTTGAGGCAGTGAACTTTCTGTCGCTCGGTAACGTAGGCGTAGTACTGGGTGATGCCCTTCAGAGTCAGCTCCTCCATCAGGTTGATCTCATAGGGCTTCTGAAGGTGCTTGGCCTGGTCCAGGACGAAGACAGTGACAGTTGATACAGAGGAAGATTTGCGTCATTTACAAACACGAAGGGGTTCCTATTGGTTCGCACACAGATTCGTGAAACAATCCTCAATCTTAAATTGTGTAGGCAAACACACAACAGTCTGGCCTGTCGTGAGCCCAGAATGCTTCCATGTGGCTTTGGAACACTTCTCCTGTGCTCACCATGAATTTCTGCACGCTCATGGGAAAGGTGGCAGAGTAGAGCAGGATCTGCCTGTTCTTAGCCAGGAAGCTGATGATATCTTCGATAAGAACCACAAAGTCCTGAGACAGCAGCTTATCTGCCTGAAAGGAAGTGTGGGGGGGGGGGGATATATTTTATGTAGACATGCTTGGGCCTTGGATAGGGTGCAGCATCTTATTTCAAGGCCCATCGTGGTCAAATATGAGGTAGCTGGTGGGTCTAATTCAATGTAAATATACTGTGAATATTGTCTGGTTACTGAATTCCTCCCGTTTCTTCCATTACCTCATCCATCACCATCATCTGGACTCGGTCCACTTTGGCCACACCCTTCTTTATCAAGTCCAGGATCCTGCCAGGTGTTGCTATGACCACATGCACTGTGGGAGTGGAGGAGAGGGCGCAGTCAGAAGGCTGGCAAACTCAGTGGAAACAAGCTGCTAACTGATCACATCTGCAACAACCCCCGACATCCTCATAAAGAAATCCATATTCCGTAACTAAGCCCTGCAATCCTGTAATTCACTTAGACTATTCCTCTCTGATAAGGCTCGTCCAATCAAATCAGTCTCAACTCTGGTTTGGCACACAGAACGGAATCAATTCTTTTGAAATTACCGGTCTCGTCCAGGCGCATGATGTCATCGCGCAGGTTGGTTCCTCCGGTGGTGGCCATGACCTTCACCCCTCCAAGGTGTTTGCTGATCTGGATGCTGATCTGGCTCACCTGCAGGGCCAGCTCACGGGTAGGGACCATTACCATGGCTACCGACCCGACAGAGAACAAGATTCGGTAAGAAGGAGGAGGCAACATCCATAAAGCCAGGAGGCATGTGGTGCAACAGACAAGGAAGACTTTCTTCAGAGAAAGTATTGATGTTATAAAATACTCATTGTGTAATCTATAATCCAAACTTTCTCTCGAGAAGTATCGGTTGTTAGACATGCTTAGTCGTCTGTGCCTTTGTGCTCGTGAAAAGGGAAATAAAATAAAAAACGAAATGTGATTTTGATTCGACTTAGTTCTACCTTGTATGTGATCCTTCTTCAGGTCTATTCTCTCCAACATGGGGATAAGGTAGGCACCGCTCTTTCCGGTCCCGTTCTTAGCCCTGGCCAGGATGTCACGGCCGGACAGGGCAATGGGGATGCTCTCCTCCTGGGGGGCCACAAACGCATGGGTTAACAGATGCTTTGAAAATAAAGTGTTCTTGAAAGCAAGGCACTTCACCCTACTTGCCTCGGGGGGAATGGCCCTGTACTTACTGTAAGTCGCTCTGGATAAGAGCGTCTGCTAAATGACTAAATGTAAATGTCAAGTAGATTCACACGCCTGATCACACAAAAAGGACCCAAAATCCTAACTGCCGTACCTGGATAGGGGAAGGCTTCTCCCAGCCCATCTCAAAGATGCCCATCAGTAGCTCTCGTTTCAGACAGTAATCCTCAAACTCATTCCCCTTGGTGGAAGTCACGTCCTAGGAAACAAAAGTCGATCGGGTGCTTTTAAAACATGCTAGAGGCACTACAAGAGGACAATATATGAAACCGAGATGAAAAGGGCAGAATTTGGAATTTTTAGAAGGCAGAAAAACAAACCAGACTGAACCATGACTTACCGAAGTCCGGACCCTGGTGTCTTTGGGAGGAAGCTGCAGGCTCTTTTTCCAGTCATCCCCAAACCTGATGCCAGTTCCCTCCTGAGGCACACCTCCTGCTTTCTGGGCGAGCCCTGTCACCTTTCCCATGGCTAGGGGTCCTGATTGAGGTGAGGCCGGCTTGGGCTGTCCTCTTAGCTGCCCGTTCTGCTTGTTCAGTCCCATGACAACAGGGCCAAGACTCTCTGTTCTGGCGGTTGCCATTTCTTCCTTTTGTTTATTTTCTTCTTTAAATCTTTTTTTTTCCTTTTCTCCCCCCTCTTAAGTTCTTTCCTCAAAAAGCTTCTCCAAAAAGTAGAAAGTCTATTAAAGCATTAACAAATCATATTTTCTATTCTGTTTTGTTCAAAGCTCTGACAACAGAAGTCAATTTATAGTATTTACATATACACAGATACGTTCAGTTCAGGCCCCTATAACAACAGAGTGACTGACGTACGGAAAAATAAGTCTTTATACAAGAGCTCTTCAAAATGAAGAGAAATTTGCATTCATATGCATAAATACCTGCACACAATATAGAAAATTATATGTGAACAAGTATCAAGGGGTTTAGGTCCTGAAATAGAACAGCTAAGGCAATTTTCACTGAGGGGATAGAATCAGATTTTATAATCTTAGTTAACTTCGGTTTCTATTTTTCGATTTCAACAACAGTATTTCCTTATGTTTTTGAGTCCTTTAGAAACGCTCAATGTCTTTGTCCTTGAAAATATGTTCTTGAATCTTTATACAAATATTTCCCCCAAAAAAATACAATCCTTGATCAATATTTGCTTTCCACTGTTTTTATAGATCTCCACTTGAGGGGAAAAAAATACCTTTCCTGATGTTCAAAATATACAAAGGGTACTACAGTCCAAAAGCAAACGCTTTTAAGTTCGCCTTTGGCTCCTCCTGTCCGGTGCTCCTGGGGTCTCTGACTTCTAGACGCCACAGGTTCTCTCTCGGTGTGTGTGTGTTTAAGAGTGTGGTTGAGTGTGAGAGGGCTTGAGCAGGTTGTTTCCTCCGCTGTCAGTCAGCAAACCAAACCTGTGCCAAATGGAAGACACAGAGAACAGGAGGTTAGTACAGTAAACAGAGCGTGTAACATGACAATACTGTTACACAAACGTTTGCACTTCAGAATTTTCAGTTTACATGGGCGAAGTATCTACCTTTTTAAATGAATGCAAAAATGAAAAACTAAGATTAAAATAACATTTCTATTTCTGCAACGGTATATGAAGATGGCAAAAAGTATGGGAGCTCAGTTTGAAACAGAAGTTGCACCTTCTGCGGTCCACAAAATCTGTTGTGACAGTTTCAGTTTCATTTAAGCATGGTGAAAAATGTCAAACGCATAATCATTGCGAATACCCGAACGCGCACTGTAAAACGTGCATTCATCATGATCGTGTCAATTTTTGCCAAACATGGAAGCTAGCTGCGTGCAAAATGAAAGGCCATTCGATATAACAACCTTGAGCTAATTTTGTACTGTAACTGTAGTTTAATAATTCCCTAGGACGCTTGTATGATAGTGGGCCCAATTTTACACTAGTAACTACATCGAGCCCGACAGCAAGTCGTAATAGAAAGCACGTTACAATTCACTACATTACGCGACGCTTCTGTGTTCAGATTTGCAACATGGGGAAAACGGAAGGCTCTTTGCAATAGACCAACATAATCTAACTGCTAACATTTAGCTATCTTGCCAACTTCCTCGAAAGAGAGTGAGCTAATCAAGTGAGCTAACAAAACAAGATTGACGTGTATCGACCAATTAAACAATGTAGCGTGTAAAAATGATTAACCTTCAATGTGATATGCTGTCTGCATTCTAAATATTAAATCTGACAGCAAGCGGAACTACCTGCGTTAAATTTGCTATAGGTAGCTCCTACTCAAACCAGTTTGTTGTCGTTTAGCTAGCTCTAGCTTAGCTAGCTAAGTAAACTAGCCTAGCTATGTAGCTAGCTAGCAAGCAGGTTAGAGAGCTTATTTTTTCTAATTAAAATGGCTCAAAACACACTGTAAACCCACCTTTCTCCGATGATGGTGTTACAACTAATCTTCTGTGTGTGGCAGATTAGTTACTTGTTTCGCTATAAGACTTAGATTGTTAAATTCACCCGAATTAATTCGTCTCTATTGTGTTTGTTCTTGCTAATTCAACATGGTCTCCTTCGCTTCATCGTCTTCTTCTTTGTTCTTGCCATTTAAACCCCCCGTGAGGTTCTAAGCCAATCCTGCCATCTTGTGGTGAGACTATTACTGGAGGTTGTCACTATATTGTCGCATAAAGCTGTGTTTTTATCTTTCAGATAATGTTTCTTCAGAGTTATTTTAAAATTGCAGAAATAAGGTAAGGAAATATGTGTTAAAGGTAACTTTTGATGTGTTGTGTTTGAAGTTATACGCAAACATATTTATTACCCACTCGAAAGTACAGTGCTTGCAGCTTGTCGAAATGAAGAGGCAGATATCACATGTTCTGCAACACTGATAGTTGTATTTAAACTACGTCTTTTATCCTTTAAAATTAGATCAGAACTTTAACTGATAAATATTTAAACAATTCAACACAGAAAATGACACAGATGTGTAACCAATATATTTTGATTTACATTCAAAAACATCTTAAATATTCAGAACTCACATTTACAGTAGCTGGTAAGTATAACTTTTGTGAACAGTGTTAGGCCTTAAACACTCGAAATAACAGCAGCTCATGTCTAACCTAAAGTATGTGTGTGTTGTTAGCTTGATATAAGCTTGATAACTCCTATCTTCGTACAGACAAAATTGTGAGAAGCTTTCTATGCATCCACATGGAAGGGTTTGTGCAATACGGCTCATCTACTGTAGAAATAGGTTGAAGGCACAACAGCTCACACATTAATACAATGGCTGGACATGGTAATGTATTGCTTTTGTGCTTGTGTCTTTGCACTTATACACAAGCCTTTGTGGTTAAACTTTGTGAGATGCAATGGATAGTTAGTGATGTGAATGACTCCTTTGTGTCAAGAGTACAGCCCTGACACGGCCACATTTATTTCCAGTCTCCTTAAAGTTAACTTTTTCCTCAAGTCTTCTTTTTTTCCCCATGTATTAAATATATCCTGAAAACCCTGCTCCTTTCCCTTCAAGTTACTTAATAGTTTCACTGAAATGTTGTTTTCAGAAGCTCAAATGTGAATTTACAAATCCCTGTTGTATCAAATACTGATAAAACAACCTCACTGCTTATAACTCAGAGTAAGTCAACTTAAGTAATGGATTCCATGACAGGCTGAATGTGCAAAACGAGGTTACGTATATAATCCTCTATGTTTTATTAGGGTTCCCGCCGTGACAAAAATCTTCATCCTGATTGGTCCCTCCATTCGATGATCCGGGTGCGTGATTGGTCCATCCTAAATTAGGTCGTTTGCGAAAAGATGTGAAGTGTGCCTGGAAGACCTCTCGGATTTTAGCCACGCAGATGTCAGAGGCTTCTTGTGTCTCCTTGGAGAGCTGTGATAGGCTGAGGAAGCCATGTGGGAGGTCTTCCACCACTGTCAGGCTCACAGGTTGGCCAATGGTCTTCAGCTTCTTGGCAAACATCACCGAGTCATCCAGCAAGGCATCCAGAGCTGACGCCTATGAGGACAGGTAAAAAACATCAGGGTTAATTTCATACGTTTACTCAAGTACAGTTAGAGACTTTAAATCAAGTATGTTTTTGTACATATGTAGCTCTGGAAAAAATTGAGAGACCACTGCACCTTTTTCTTTCATAGAATTTTTTTTTTGAGAAGGATAATTTAGGGTGGGCTCTACCCAACCATTCCTTCTCAACTTTTTTTTTTTATAAAAAAAAAAAAAAAAAAAAAAGTGCTCTACACCGCTGCACATGCATTTTTTCAAGAGCTGTATGTATATCTTTTTTTTTTAACTACAATTCTAATGTACTTTCTCCACAAATGCCCTTCTAACATTCTACGAATGTGTCCTTCTCTCACCACAATGTGTACAGGTGGAAGGCCTCTCAGTAAGTCGTCAGGGGCCAGCAGCGGCGACACGAAAGGATTCTTAACAACGGGGCAGTTGGACGTGCTGATCATTGCGAGCTGTTCGGACCGCAGGGGCTCGAAGCCTTCTGGGTAGTCTCTGGGACCCGCCGGGGAGTGGGCGGGTGAGGAGGAGTTGCAGGGGGAACGTGGAGAGCTCTGAGGGGTCCTTCTGGGGGAAGACGACGGGGTCCCTGGGTTGCCCAAGGTCCAGTTGGGGTCCAGGAAAGACTGGAGCCAGCTGGAGGCTCCTTGTTTGAGGTCGTTGAACAGCAGCGCTGTGTCTCTGCCCAGAGCACTCAGCGAGTTGACCCCCGAAGAAGCGCGGACAGTCTGACGTTCATTTCCTGGAGACGGGGGAAGTCAAAAAGACAAGAAAATGGGGGTGAAAAAGATGAAAAGGCAAGAATACAAGCATAGTAAAAAAAGGTTCTAATTCTAACAGAGATGTTAGAGTCTTCATTCTACTACTGAGGGAGTCAGGTGGCTGAGACCCAAGGACACACATGACGTTGTGTCCTTGGGCAAGGCACTTCACCCTACTTGCCTCAGGGGAATGTCCCTGTACTTACTGTAGGTCGCTCTGGATAAGAGCGTCTTCTAAATGACTAAATGTAAATGTACTACGTTTCCACTTTCTGTACCTGCGTAGGCATTGAGGCATTTGGAAAGCACCCCTAAAGGCAGCAGAGGATCGATGAGGGTGAGCAGGCGGGATGGGGAGGCGTCGATGGTGAGCAGGGTAGCGGGGTAGGCAGTCATGATGCCATCAGGCACACGCACGCCGCACGCTAGGGCCCTCATAGACACCGTGATGCAGAGGTTCCCCCCGGCACTGTCCCCAGCCAGACACACGCGCTCTGCTGTGGAGCCTGAGGGCACAGACACACTCACTGTTTACACTAGAGGAGATTAGTATTCTTTCCGGATACACAGTTCTATCGATTTTTTTTTAATGCAAATGTCTTTATTTTAGTAAGAATTATTTTTGTAATGCTCCAGTGCATACAGGATTTTTGGCTGCCCCATTGGTGGTTACGGAATCCATGAACCAATCATAGCTATGTTGCTACTGCGTGTTTGGTATCTGTAACTGCGTGTTTGGAAGCAGTTACTACCCCCCTCCCCCCCTCCTCCCCTCCCTCCCCTCCCCCCTCCTCCCCTCCCTCCCCCCCTCCTCCCCTCCTCCCCTCCCCCTAAGCATCTCATCTCCGTGTGGTTCTTTGGCAGCAGAAGTGAGACTGACCCAGGAGGTGACAGTTCTTCAGCGCCCAGCAGTAGGCGTAGAAGCACTCCTCCAGAGCCCTGGGAAAGGGGGCCTCGGGGGCCAGAGAGTAGTCCACTGACAGGATGGGACAGCACAGATCCTTAGACCAGCTTCTCAAATAGTTCTTTGATTGACAGAGGAGGGATGGAGAGAGAAAAGGAGAGAAAGAGTGTAAGAGGGAGAGAAAGAGTGTAAGGGGGAGAGAGAGAAAGGGGGGGGAGGAAGATGAGAAAAAATGTCAAGATACATTGCTGTACAACTCTGTTCATGCAGACAGGTCAGGGTCTGTGTTGAATGCAAAGCCTCAAGCGGCACTTAATGCACCTAGATCCCCCATCCAACCGATATTACATCAAGCTTAGTGGTTAACACCACTCCTCCACTCTGGGTACCTCATGGGATCTGGAGGTCTGGGCCACAAAGCCTCCCCCGTGGAAGTGGATGAGCAGCCAGGGTGATCGTGGGCTTTTCTGGGGCCTGTTGATGATGGACAAGGAGAGGGGCGGAGCGTCCGATCGAGAGAAGGACAGCAGTTCGTCACTGTCCTGAGGAACGACACGCAAAAGTCACAGAGTAAGACGAGTGTCGCGGTTGATCTACGACAGATCTACGAGCGCTGACGTGACAGTGAAGACTGACCTGTCCCTCTCTGAGGTCACAGGAAATGAGGCGCATGTGGACAGGCCCGGGGCCAGTGTGAGCCAGAGGAGGGGACACGGAGGCAGAGAGACTCGGGTCTGAGGCCAGAGGCAGGCTTAAAGGCAGAGGAGGTATGGTCAGGGTGAGGTTTACCTGCACTTGGTTAGAGCCCATTCTCTGAAAACCCTGTGGGGGGAAAAGAGGAATCAATAGAAAGATATGGCGTTCACAATACAAGCAGTGAATTCTTTATCTTTTGCGTGCGATTGGCATGCTTCTCCTCTCACCGATATCAGCCCAGATTCCGTGAGGTTCCAGAAGGACTTCCAGAACTGCAGATCGAGGTTCTGGGTTATCCGCTCAAACTCCTCCCCCCTCAGCTCTGGATCAATAACATACTTCCCAGATGTGAGGAGAGAGAATGCTGCCATACCTAAAGCATTAGCGACAAAGTAGAAGGAGTAGAAATGTAAAATACAAAAAGAATAGAGTGCAAACAAAGACCAAACCTGGGAATATTTTTCCATAACTCAGATTTGCATATTAAGAGCCACAGACCTATTCCAGACTGCTGTTTTCCATAACTCTCTCCATATGAGACCATGCTTATAACTACAGTCTGCAGGAATGGACGAAGCGTGGTTGAGAACTGAAAATAAGAAAGAGAAGAATCACACCACAACAATGTATTTACATTTACATTTAGTCATTTAGTCATTTAGCAGATGCTCTTATCCAGAGCGACTTACAGTAAGTACAGGGACATTCCCCCGAGGCAAGTAGGGTGAAGTGCCTTGCCCAAGGACACAACGCGTTTTCGCACAGCCGGGAATCAAACCGACAACCATCTGATTAGTAGCCCAATTCCCTAACCGCTCAGCCATCTGACTCCCTACTCCCTTTTTATAAAAAAAAAAAAGGCAAGGTCTCCTCAGCATTCACCTCAACGGTCCATCTTTGACTGAACCAGACAACCAACCGCTTCAACCGTAAACGCAACACGTCAAGACAGGCGAGACATGCGAGTGACACCGTCCTCTGGTGACGACTGACCTGGAAGCCCAGGCAGCGGCCGTAGAAGCAGGCCTTGTGCATGGAGGTGTACTCCTGCACGAACCTCCTGCTCAGGACGCTGTCCTGCAGGGAGTACAGCTCCCCGTGGCTGTTGTCGTGGAGCAGCCGCTGGGCGAGGTAGAGGAGGGCGCGCAGCTGGCACAGGGCGCTGCAGTAGGCCTCCATCTCTGAGGCGTTGTGCTCCGCCCGGAAGAAGGTGCCGCGGCAGCTGGAGGAGATGTAGCGGCCTTTGTGGATGATGTGAAAGAGGCAGGACTGCAACACCTGAGGGAGACACCGTGGAGGCCCTTCGTGAGATGGCTCGTGTGAATGGCAGGTTCATGCAGGTGATGTTTGATTTTAATTTGATGATTGAATAGGGGTAGAGAGGTTGAGAGAGGTTGAAAGAGAGAGGGAGAGACAGAGAGAAAGGACCTCTCTTTGGAACACTTGAGGAGCACTGTACCTTGACCAGTGTGCGGTAACCATTTCCAGGGGTATGTGCGTCAAAATCGTAGTGATGGTAGACAGTGGTGAAGCCAAGAACTACAGGTTCCAGGGTGTGGCCATGCTCCTGAATCTGTCGGAAAGATGTCACCAAACGCCTGGCAACGTCACCATATGGCAGGTCAGGAGGCCCAGACAAAACAGTGATGTTTTCTTTACACACTGCCTCCAAGGCTGTAAACACAACCTGGATGTCCATGATAGGGAGACTAAACGAAGGAGAAGAGAACGAGAGAAAAGGAGAGTGTGTGTGTGTGTGTGAGTTTTAGGGTCCAGAGTCTTCTGTGTCATTACAACATCAGGTTACTGATTGTGAACGTCAGATCGAAATAACTTAGTAAGTAGGCTAAAGATCAAGCTGTAGATCTTGGCCTATTGCCTAATGTCAAATATGCATTTGGATCTGCTTGCAATCGTTATGCAAGATGACAAAAAAAAAAAAGAATAAAGGAAGCCAGCAAGATCTCTGATGAAAAATTCTAAACCGGTTTTACACAACATTGGGGGAAAGGTTACTAAGTAGCGAAAAAAATCATATTTTCATAATCTTAATATTGCAAAAGAGTACAATTGACAACGTAATTTCTTGTTTTGGCAAGGAAAAATACGACTTCGGTACTTTTGTTTAACCAATAGACCTCTTGTCCACTGTTTCAACTTTTTAAAAGTATTTTACCCACAATACCATGAACCAAACGGCCTGGCAACAGCTCTCCTTACCTTACGATGCGTCAACAGTGAGGCATTTTCCAAAATTCAGTTCAGCGTCCACGAGGGGCTTTTAAGTCCATTATATTTTGTTTTCGACTCCGCACATCTATCGTTAAAAACACAATACTGAAGACGCCACACCCATCCCGCTCCACAAAACAGCCCTTTGAACCTCACTAGATGACGTGCGCTACATAGAATGGTAACAAACTAACTACTGTCTGCGCCACAATATCACCTTTCACGAGCACCCAGCTGCAATATCATCTTTCCAACGAGGGAATGCGGTGTCATACTGAAAACGCTGTTCTTTATATAATACAGCTTTATTTGACCAGATACTTTGATTATTTCTCAGAAATAGAGTTTACGATATTGGCTTCCGCACTAACTACTTGTGTCTGGATGACAAAGTTAGAACACGGCAAGACTGAATTGTGACAACTGTCTGGAATGGACTCTCGTGCTGAATTAAATAACGACTTAGAGGCTATATTCATGATGATTTTGTGCAAATTATTTGTAACTGAATAGATATTGTCATGTATTTCAGTGTAGCTTAACTTACCAACAGGCATTCTCCTGTGATCTTCTATGATGACAGTTTCACCCACACTGAATCCTGGGTAGTCTACTGGTCATGTGAGCAGGGCGCTCGAATTAAAACAACAGCGGGGATATAGTTTAGTTGGCGAAATCTGAAATCATATTCACAATGATGAAAGGCATAGCAATGGATTCATGAGCGACACTTTTTAGATTTTGTTTTTTGGCACACAAGAAATTAAGTGTTTGTGTCGGATACTGTTTAGCAACACCCTGTGGAGTAAGATATGGGACTTAAGTATTGGCATAAGAGGGGTAGTGTTTGTAAATAATCTCTTCTATGGTGTTTATCTTGCATTTAGTGTCCTTTACACTCACCAATAATATTGTGCCAAAATTGTGCAAGTTTGGTGTCAATAGTCACTGTCACATTTAACTGATTTCAAATTAAAATTTTAGAATGTTTATCTTAAATGACTTACAGTAATCCATGCCTTTATGGTCTCACTCATTACCCAGACACAGTCAGTCCCTATTTGTTTATTGTAACTGACCCTTGTAGGTCTCATGATCAGCATATTCCTGCCATCTTGGAAATACAGTTGTTGTTTTTATTAAAAAATACAATAATTTTACAAAACACATGTACTATTCTGACAAAAGTAATAAAGGCAAATATGTACAAAAACGTGTATCACAAACCCTAATGCAATCGAAACTGCAATAGAGAGCATCGATATCTTTCGAAGATGATTGACCATTGAGAAACAATTGTAATTGTCATGGAAACCATCTTTGAAAAGGCTTACTAGAACACATTTCCGAGACCTGCACAACTGTCAGTAGACCCCCCAGAATAGAGTTCATGGCGCTGATGTATTAATTAAGTAGTATTTGAGCATTAATACAAAATACTTCCAACATAACCAACAAATGCCTCTAAGAACCACAGTAGGACAGAACCCTTCATGTAGATCATGCGGTCTGCTTGACGACCATTTTCTGGCGGGCGCCCCTTGAGCTGGACGCGTCGAGTCCCGAAATCCCCCCGGAGGAATTGGGGAAGCCGTGAGCGGCCACATACTTACGGTAAGCTTCGCGAATAATGCGAAAAGCTCGCGTGTTTGCGTAGGAGATATCAGTGACGGGGTCTCGATACAGCGCAGCCTTGTGAGTAACGGGGCAGACCTCCTGGACGGGCGGCTGGACGGCGACGCGAGCGGCCGGGGGGAAGGCCGCTTCGAACGCTTCTTCATCGCTCAGCGTGATGTAGGTGCGGGAACACAGGCCTCCTGTGTGCTGTTGGGAAGCCGTAGCGGGGTTTGGTGTCAAAGGAGTCACTGCTTGTGGGGTGTCCTGGTCCAACCTTGGAAGGGAAATAATGTGAAATAATTTGAGGTAGTGAATAATACCTCCCACTTTATAGACAGATACAGACAGGCCTGACAGAAAAACGTCATGAAAACCAATACGTTTTTTATGGATGATCTGTTTACGTTCAGAAGAACAGAGCGTTGTGTCATAGTCCAAATGTATGATTCTACGGATGTATGTTCCGCAGACAGAACAACAGGTCACGGCGTTCCTACCCTTCTACATCAACGTTTTCTTCTTTCAACATGGAGTGGGACACCAGAGGCATGAGCACAGAATGGTAGCGGATCGTCGGTCCCTCAAAACGCCTCTTCTTATGGACCTGCTTTTTCTTGTCTGCCTCCAGGCGCTCATAGTTCTCTAAAAAGCCCCAAAACAGATGTTTTATTTCATTTTATTTAGTCATTTAGCAGACGCTCTGATCCAGAGCGACTTACAGCAAGTACAGGGACATTCACCCAAGGCAAGTAGGGTGAAGTGCCTTGCCCAAGGACACAGTCAATTTGCACGGCCGGGAATCAAACTGGCAACCTTCCGATTAATAGCCCGATTCCCTAAGCCCTCAGACATCTGACTCCCATCAGGGTTGAAAGACTCTTAGGGTAATTACTTCAGAAAGATCGATGATTATCTTGACGGTTCAAGGCAAATGTACATTTTACGATATAATCAATGAAGACATTAAATGTACACTTAAGGTCAGGTGTTGCTTTACTGTGTTTACCCCTGGGTTAAACACAGTTGTCACACTTAACAAAAGTATGTGTGACAACATTTACAACTAATGGGATGGATTTATCTGAACTGAAAATCCTTCCGGCTCTGTACAGCAGGGCTGCCAACCTCTTTAGAGAACTACACTCGATCAGTAACAGGAACCTAATACTTAGCCGTTCAGTATGATTAATTAGGTTTGATGGGCTTACCAAGAGACCGGAGGTTGAGTTCGGCAGTGATCTTGGCCTCGGCTAGCAGCTCATCCTGGGTCAGAGGCTGATCGTGGTGGGCCCCCCTCCGTCGTCGAGGGGCGTCTTGCCTTTCCTGCAGACGCAGGTTGGTCTTCCGTGTGTGTTCGCTGGTAGACTGGCGTACAGACTTCCGAGCTGGAACATTTAGTATTTATTTTTATCAGAAACTAGTAGCAGATCTAACATAAAACAATCCCCCAAATTCTCCACTTTGTATGTCAAAGTACAATTATATAGCCTCAACATGATCCACAACTGTACATACCTTTTTTTTGGACATCTGACAATATTTATGAGTGACATTTCTGTATTTTTGTTTCCTCACAACCTCAGTCACCAAATAATGACGTGCTAACAATAACATCACAATGATGATATGCACCAATAATGACTATCAGCTTATAGATTCAACTCAGATTCTTCCAACAATAAATTAAACATCTCAAAGTGTATTTCTCCACAACAAACCGAAAAGGTATGCATCCTTATTCTCGGGGATAATTGTGCTTGTTTAACATTTTAAATTATTCTGACAGAAACGTTCTTACTCTCTCCAAAGTCCTGAAACTCCTGTGGGACTCTTCTCTCTACTTTCGCCCACTCAGTCTTCTTCACCTCCTCCAAGGGCCTCTTCTGTTTGGGCTTGGACAATTTAAGAGGCTCCTACGAAAACAAACAACCTACATTACATTTAGTCATTTTTTTTCATTTAATTTTTTTTTTTACATTAACCTCCCGAGTTACTTGGACAGTGACTTTTTTTTTTGTTTTGGTTCAATACACCATCATTTTGTTGTCATGGCATTCTGTCACAAGTGCAGACGGTCAGCTTGAGGGTGTTTTCCTTCATACCGAATCATCCACACTGTTCTCTACTAATACAGTCTGCCATTGTAGGGTAGAAAAGTCCTAGGGCAGTTTAAACTGCCAGCACTTCAACTTGGTAATCATTGGGTCATGTCAATTCCAATATGCTAGAAAAATGTATACCTGTGCCATTGGAGAATAAATGTGACGTATTAACAATGGATTAGATAAGGAGTAGGAATTAGGTTTGCATCAGTTACCTTATAGGCTTTAGTGACAACTCGACTCTTTCTACGAGGCGCGTCATCTTCCTGGTCACTATCAGGCTCATCGCCCTCATCGATGTCAAAGTCGCTATCCACCTCATCTTCTGTGTCTGAATGTTCCCCTCGATATTCGTCGTCTCCAGATTCCTAAGGAAAAAGACGATTAAAAAAAGCACGTTCACATGCAAACCGACAGATGTTTTGCAACAATGTACGGGGCTAGTAGCCAATTGTCCAAAACGCATTTGTGGCGCTGACAGAACAATGTCTACTGGAAAATGTACACACAAGTCACACAATCCAAGCTAGATGCACACATACTGTCTAGAGTAGACAATGAACTTGAGTTTTTTGTGCAAAGGGCTCACTCTTCTACTGAATTAAATTAATAATATAATCTTTAGGGAACCATGCATAGAGCTATTGTGCGAGCCAGTCCAGGCTATCTATATTAGCCATATGGCTACTCACGTCATTGAATCCACCGTATGTTGTCTTGTAGAAGTCATCTTCTTCTTCAGCATCTAGTAACTTCGACATGCGGTTTCCCGCTGTCTTTCGTGGTTCTCTGCTAAATGCTAAAGTCATGACTGCTTTTTTTTTTATTGTTAGTGAAGAAACGTGTTTGTTTGCTATTGCTTGTATGGCTACTAAAGTTAGCTTGATCCGGGTCTTCTTCTTCTTTGAATTTGACTATGACTGGCGCATCAGAGCCAACTTAAAAGTGCATACAGCGCCACCTACTGTGCAGGAGTGTGTTGCCAGCCCCGCTTGAGAAATAAATAACCTAAGCGCCAACAATCAGCCGTTTGCATTGTCACAGGGAAAGTTTTCAGAATTACAGTCAGGACTGCTTCTTTAATAGATACACATTTTTTATTATATTGTTCATCAAGTGCAATGATCATTCACAGTTCAGTTCACGCTGATATACAATGACAATTATCTGGTGTTTTGAATTCCATACGTAAATTAACCCAACACAATAATAATCACAAAACCACCACAAAACATAAATATATATTTACAAATGTACAGTATATATATATAAAAAAGGTTTTCCTTTCATATTTCTGTTTTCAGATAACTTGCACATATTCAACCATCTTTAGATTTTGTTTTGTTAAAAGTACTCAAAGGACACTTTTTGAGTGACCAGTCTTTTAACAAAAAAAGGTGAGTAACTGACTGCTTCAAATGTTTTGACAAGGTTCACATTTTCAAAGCAATATTTGGCACAGGTCTGGTGCGAAACAGCTAATGAGATATACCTTTTCCAAGCAATATAGAATTATAGAGATTATTCAAATTCTAAAACCAAGGAAAATATAAAACAAACTAAAACAGCCTCAATTGACTGACAATTTATTCATTGACCTTCTTAATTATGATTGACACATTTGTGAGACAACTGCCTACATCGGTTGCTTTTTCTCTTTAATTATACAAAGTATAAAGAAAAGCATGGACATGAAGTATATTTGACACATTCAATTAACGTTTGAATGATTTATAGCAAATTATTAAGTTTTTGAACCTGGGCACCCTATGATTTAAACATTATGCCCAAATGTAGGTAATTTACTGTTTTTAGGAGCATGTTCACCATTGTCAGAATATAAGCAGTAATAGAAAGCCTAAAGCAAGATATGTAATGTACATATAAGAAAACACTGTGTTTAATAACTGAAATGTCTTTAATTGTAAAAGTAATGTATAAAATCATTCCAGCATCCCACAAAGCCTTTAGCTGTATTGGTTATGTAGTACGGTTAACACCAAAAACAATTGACTTTCGAGTCAGTTTAGGGTCACTCGTGCCTTGTAATTGTGTTTTTTCCTACTTATTGTTGTTTTGCCTTACCTGATAACTATGTACAGCACTTTGGTCGGCATTGGCTGTTTTTAAATGTGCTCTATAAATAAAATGACTTGACTTAAATCAGTTTCATTGTGAATCTGCCAGATTCCACGCGGTTTCCACCCCCAGCACCATTACTTGCAATGGTGCTTCGTGGCACAAAGTCGATCGTAGCTGTGTGTTTGATCTGACCTTTCCCCTGGCTCCAGAAAAACATGAAAATAAAACATATAACAACAGAGCCAATGAACGACAGAAATCCCAAGGTCACCGCGATCAACAGTGTTTTGGCATCAAACGGAAAAGGTTGATGTGCGTGAGATGAACCGTTGCCAGCAGGGAAAGACAAGGCCGGGTGAAGCCGTCTGGAGTGGTTCTGGGAAAATCCCCACACTTGAAGACCAACGGCGAAGCTGTCATTCCCTGCAGCATTGGACGCCACACACCGGTATGCGCCGCTGTCTTGCACCTGGGCGTAGCGAACCTCCAGCGAGTTGTTGGGCAGAACGTGTATCCTCCCCGTGGGCGACAGAGGAATGCTCTGTGGACTCAGCCAGATGATTGAAGGCTTGGGGTCGCCATCTGCACTGCAGTAAAACAAGACTGTATGTCCCTCGTCGACCCGTACTTGCTGAGGTTTTCGGTTTAAAATTCTTGCTTGACGGCAGGTGAACAAACCCGGGAGCTCAGCTTCAGAGAAGTCACGGAAAACCCGTCCCTGCACCTGGACCGGGGCAGTGCAGACTGGCGGACGCCCACCGAAGTCCAGATACAGCCGCCTGTGCACCACCCACAACAACCGGCAGTCACACGCCAGTGGGTTCCCGTCTATACGCAGGGTTTCCAAGTTACCGACGGAATGGAAAGCCTTCTCCTCGAGTGTAGCTAGAAGGTTTCCAGAAACATTGAGCAAACGAAAACGTGCCAGGCCACGGAAGGCTCCGGGCTCGATACGCAGCAGTCCTCCCCCCGCCAGATGGAGCTCCTCCAGTCGTAGCAGCTCTCTGAGGCGGTTGCCCTGAATGTACGTGATTGGATTAAACGAAAGGTCAAGATAGCGAAGGTAGACCAGGTGATGCAGTGGAGTGTAGGGCATAGTGCTGAGGTTGCAGTGGCAGATAGTTAGAGATGTCAGGTTTAAGCCAAAGAGACTGTTTTCCGCCAGGGTTTCCAACCAGGGGCAGTGTGATACAACGAGTTCCCTAAGACGCCCAAGGCATCTGAAAGAATTATTTGGCAGAGTCGTGAGACCAAGCTGACGGAACCGCAAGCGTGTCAGCCCACTTAGTTGCGCCAGAGCCTCTGTTGGCACAGAGGTCAGATTGCAGTGGTCGAGGTGAAGCTCTTGTAGACTGGACAGGCCTGTAAATGCTCTCTGCGAGACATAGACCAAGTCATTTTCTCCTGCCTCAATCCTCTGCAGGGCTGCCAAGTCACGGAACGTGAAATCAAGCAAAACCAGAATCTCATTTTGACTGATGTCCAGGAGCCTCAGTCTGGTCAGACCAGAGAATACCCCGACAGGGATTATCTTGAGACGATTACGAGCGATGCGCAACGTTAGCAGGTTTTGCAAACCCAAGAAGGCTTCTGCCTCAATCATGTTCAGGATGTTGTCACTTAGATCCAAGTCCCAAAGTTGGGTTAGACTGGAAAACTGCTGACGTTCCAAGGTTTTTATTTTGTTATAGGTGAGATTCAGAAGCTGGCAGTCTGTCGAGAGGCCATCTGGTACCGTGGGGAACTGGCACCTAGAGCAGTTCACCTCTAGCACCTCAGAGCTACACCGGCAGCACAGCGGGCAAGGCCATGAGGTGTCGGCAGCAAGCACCACACTTGCTGCCAGAATGTAGATGATGACCCTGCACAGCCACCACTGGACCAAGGTCTCCACAAACATCTGGTGAGCTGCCTGCACAGGAGAAGCAACAAATTAGCACATGGTGAAAACCATGTTCATTTATTTTATTTTTTTCAATTAAATTACCAGCGGCTAGTGATCTAACTACATTTGGGTGCTAATTTGTCCTGTTTCCATGAGGCCCCCTGGTTTTTTACTTTCTATGGAAACACATTCTGCCGAAAGCTATTTAGATCTTGTCTGTTTAAACATAGGGTTTTTAATCTTTTGATTTGCAGATGGTTGTTGTCCCATATGTGTGGCGTGCGTAAGTGAGATGCCTGTCATTGTCGGCAGCAAGCTTTCACCGTTCAGTTCAGTTTTAATGACAAATTGAAATGATTTCCCAGGCATCATTTGATGTGCACCAAAGAATTATTCCTTAGCTAGGATAAACAATAAATTTGATGAACATGTCTTGAACATTACAGCTATTCACCACTGGGCTGGAAGGCTGGATCTTATCATAACCGGATAACTCCCGATGGCAGATTCAGCCCTCTCTGGCAATAAGCATATTTCCTGTAATAAAAGAAGAATAGTATATGTTAAAAAAGGCTCATCGTGAAATTATTTTGATAAACTAGACATCAATGTACATATGCATATGAATAAAAATAGGACAGGATATTAAGGGAAAGATTTAATCATATTCTGATTCTAATTACTTAGTAAGTACTTAGAACTTGGGTATCAAAGTACTTAGTTCTCTTCATCTTGCGTAACGCTGACCACAAGCCTACTTGTAGTGGATAATCTAATGGATTTATCATTGCTGTACCTGACATTGACCTTAATAATAATAACTTTTGGTTCACTGACAGTTCCTTACATTTTGTGTATTAATAACAGCTGTTTGTTGAATTTATGTATTCATTTATTTGCAGTAGCACAATAATAGCAGTTCCAAAAAACATAACATTATTTAAATGGACCTAACTTCTGATTTAAGCTCAGTCCACTTTATAACAGCACATTATGATAGATGACAGATGATGGCATTTCCGCCAAAATATCCACCTGCACTGGAAGGACAGACACCCCTGTTTTCAATTCAGTTCACTTTTAATATCCATTTGGATAGATACAACCAATCATAGCAACAAAAGTGATCTTGGTTGTTTAAGAAAATGCCTCAACGGCACTCCTCTGTAGTCAGTGTATCAGTCATGCCCCATGTTAGGTAAACAGATGTGATTGGCCCGGCATTATCCATGCCATGTGGAAATCTGTGTAGCCACTTGTTTTGCCAGAGCAAATAAAACATGATCTCTTAGATGTGGGTGTAATGGGTACGGTACTAGGTCACTTATCATTACGCTAGTGATACAGACCATGTACTGGGGTCGTTTGGAGCACCAGTTCATCAAATGCTTTGCGTGTTGTTATGAATGTCACTATTTGAGTGAAGTCCATTAAAGTTTCAGTTCCACTTAGTGTTTTGCCAAGTTTCAAGTGATAAGTGTTGAAGCGGGGCCAAATGCAAGTGCCAATTTGATGGATTGTAGACAGAGGCTGTCAGGGATTATGACTGAGATACACGCGTGACTGTGACTACAAATGCTGCATTTAAAGACAAAAAAATGAAATGGTCTGTTGTGTAATAAAATGTCAGTTGATGTTTTACAAAATGTTCTGTTGTCTCAATTACTGCTACTGTGACTACAAAAATGATTTCAAACTATTTCATTTAAGGAAGTTTGTTATGTGTTTATTACAAATGTGAATCTGGGTCATTATATTGTGTCCATATATTTTTTTTTGTTTTTGAAGTTAGTATTAAGTGCACAAAAGGTAATTTCTCACAAAGAACAATATAAAAGCCTATAATGATAACATGGGATAGAATAAGGGAAGCAAAAGAAAACAGATTATATAAAGTTTTCTGGGTAGGAAAAACTCACCATTTGTTGGATTTTGAAGACACGAGGTAGACATGTTTCCATAATGGAATCATTCTTGACAACAATATAGCAAAAGACCATCCCATTGCTGTAGACCATGCATCAGCAAGCAAACTTGCCTACAGTTACATCTCACTTTTTCTTTGCACTGCAATAATTCGTTTTCACTGCTCCATTTATGCGCAAAAACATTTGTTAAACGTTTAACACACGCTGAGTCAAACGATAGACGTGGCAAACAACTCTCACATCTATATCCAACATCATTAGCTGACAGAAAAATGCTGGTATTCCCTAGTTCCTGTATTTGTTGTCCTTGTGGCAATAGAGATGCAGCTCTTCCTGTGCTACGGGAGACATGCTGGGTGATTATAAAACGCAATGATGAAATTCAGCCAGCACAATGCTCTACTTCTCAGGGAGAATTTTCCAAAGGGATGATGGGAAGCAAGGAAGGGGTCAGCCAAATGGAGATTTGGGTATAACACCAGATGGGAATGGAATTAAGGACTGGGGGATGGTTTCAGAAGTATCCCTCTTTACATCTTGTGGCTTAATATCAGTCCTTGTCAAAATAGGACAGAGGTGTCGTCACAAGTACCACTGCAAGTGTGCCAAAGAAAAGAAGGACATGTTTTGGTCCATATTTTTTTTTTAAAGGACAAGCCCCCTGGTGAAATACTATGATCACATCATCCTCAACAGAAGACTTAACAAGCTACTGAAGGGACCAGAAATTATTAGTCAGTGACCAAATTCTCCTCCCCTACACTCTGAAGGGAAATGGCAGTTGGTTATAAAAAGGGGAATCTGTATTGAGAACCAGAGGTCGTAAAAGGACATTTTAATGTAAATAATAGCAGAAGATGAAATGAGGCATCTTATGTAATTTTTGAAAATAATCGTATTTGTTGACACTACACATAAATCCTATTTTGTATTCTACAGACCATGATCATAGTCTGCTTCACAGATTTCTCTTAAGTTTGTAACTTCTATTGTGTACTATTGTCTGTCTACCTAACTTTATATTGAATATAATATCTGGAGATCAAAATGAATGTACAGGGAATGTAAACACATTCAGATAATCTTTTATTTGTTCAGCCTCTTAGGATTTGATGCTTAAGCTGGGAATGGTCAGGGTCCTGTTAGGCTGACAAATCCTTTCGTAACACTGCTGATTGTCGAAGGGATTACTTCCCTATTTTGTCGATTTATCGCTGAAACATCCGTGATGTAATGAAAAGATGAGGAAAACAAACAAACAGCTCAAGTCTTCATATAGAGAACATTGTCTACTCTTGTTCGTAACCCATTTTTTATGTAAACCATTAAGTTGTTGGTTTGAGTTTTCAGTGCATACTTGGTTTCAAATCTTGATCCATGACTTAGGGTCAAGATCAAGTCTGGTTGTCAAATAAGCAGATCAGCAGACTTTAACATTGCACTTACCATGGTTTGATTAATGCATTCTGATTCATCCTTTACTTTTATAAACAAGTTCAACCTGCAACCCATAACTTGAATTGACCTTAAACTTTTGGATAGCAAAAGTTATATTTTACCATCTACAAAACTGATGGAAAGTAGACTTGAAAATATGGAACTCACTTTCTTATAAAGTCACAATTGAATATAGTACAGGTAAACCATATTCTCATCTTTTGATGAACAAAAATGTGTTAGTCTGTTTGAGGACAGCATCAAATACTTGCTTTGACCTTAAATGTATTACTCAGGTTGCAATATGTAAAGACCTACCTTGTACCCAATCTTTAGACTCCGCTTCCTCCGCTTATTACATATTCTCAGACACCCCAGTTGGTTTCTACTGGAGAAAATGATGAATCAGGAAATCGCCATCTGGTGTCTTGGAAACCGCACTCATTGGGTTTTCTCTCCATACCCCGTGGACAGGAAGAGATCGGTGACGCAGGCATAGTTCATCTTTTGCCAAATGTCATTTAGGTCATTAAGGGTCTTGGCAGGGCAGTCCCTTTGTTTCTATGTCTTCATACCAGTGTCTGACAATAGGTCCAAGTTATGTAATATAGGCTACACCTCTCATAAAATAGATCAAATAAAAACATAGGATTTACTATACAAAATGTGTCGATTTCTTAATTATTCTACTTATTAAAGCAATCTTTCAGCTGTCACAGCATTTTCAAGAAAGAAATATCCAAGATTATTCTGAGGAAAGAATCTGTGAAATTAATACATGATTGGTGTCTGAGTCCTGAGGTAGGCTATGGGGTTTGGGATGGGTTGTCTGAACGTTGGCCGGTAGTACCCCAAGGTAGGAAATGAGTTGAGCAATGCAAAGTTGGAAGTCTCCTGTGTAGCATATGCCTAGGAGTGAGAATTTATATTGTGATGTTTTACTATGGACTACTATCTGACGTTTCATTGTGTTTTGTAGACTGGTGACAAATCTTAACGAGAAATAATATCACAATAACAATTAAATATCTCGTTGCAAGAACACATCTGTTTAGTTTTTTCCTTATTTGGCAGCCGCCGTGTTTGTGAGAAACACTGCAGCGAGTAATATTGGTGGTTACAGAACGCAATGTTTTAATGACGAAAAAACGAAAGTTTTAAAACTGTACGTCACCGACATCAATACATTTAGTAATTTTTGGTAATGATATCCGTGATTAACGGCTTCGTCTCTGTAATGTGTCTTATTCAAACAATGCATGTTCAAAACTTGAAAACGTCCTCTTCACAAGTTAAATGGCAGATTGCAGCCATGATTGAGAAGTGTTGCCGCCACCTACTGTTCTGGAGTGTGCGGCAGGCGACCTACCGAAACAAACTCAACTAATCATAAAACAAGCAAAAAAATACCTCCATCCCAGTTTCTCAAAGAAACCAAACTGTGCGCGCCCCCCCAAAAAATTGCACTCACAAACACCGTGCTTATGATAATCAAGCGCAGTAGAACCGCTGTTTGAGGCACCCCCTTTCCATTAACTCCTTTAATTAATAGGCTACACCCTTCCAAACTCACTAACCTTAATCCCGAGGGTGATACTCATTTACATTTAGTCATTTAGCAGACGCTCTACTCGCTCCGCAATGGCCTATTTAACCAATCGTTAATCGGTAAAAGTTTATTACTTACACGTGTGAATCACTGCGCACAATTTTTCTATGGCACTGTGATCAAAGACAATTGGGCTTTTAGTTATTAATTGTGTCGACGATTATTTTAGTTACTATAGTTGACTGACTTCACGCCGTTATTACCTTTAGTCTGAGGTAGATATCGAAATATTAATACTGTTTAACCAATGCCACAGTATTGGGATACTTAATGGCACGGAGATAGACAGGCCTGAAGTTACACGCAACGCAACCTATAAGCAACAATCGGGCGTACGTTTTAAAGTAACTCTTCCAACCCCCACCGCAGTTACCGTTTTTCCAAGGCTACATTACATTGTCTAAGAAGTGAAAATTGTTCACTATTCTCATTCGGAAAGATGTTCGGAAGCCTGTTGTTTGTCCTTTTGTGGGGATCAGGGGTCGCCTACACCGAATACACTTTGGATGATCAATGGAACCTTTGGATGAAGATGCATGGTAAACTGTACCTGCATAAGGTATGGGGGAATAACGTTTCTAAAATTTAATTAGCATTTGTTGGTTTCCTGAATCACATGCATTCACAAAAGGAAATGAAATAATTGGATTTACTTTATTAAATGACCTGTGTCATTGCACCAAAGGAAAATTGTCTTTGTTGTTTTGTGAGTATGAGGTGTTTTGCACTACACCATTTACAGCACATGGATAATGTCGATGCATTTTGAAGCGTTCAAATTTGAATGTTCTTTTGTCAGATTGAAGAGTTCGGGCGCAGGCGGATATGGGAAGAGAACCTCAAGATGATTAATCTGCATAACCTGGAGGCCTCAATGGGCATGCACACCTACGACCTGGCTATGAACCACATGGGGGACCTGGTGAGTGAATGGACTTTAATGTTGCTACAATACTGTGGCTTTCCAAGCGTAGAAAGACCTGAAATAATACTTTTTTTAAATGGAACTTCTCATTATCTTTTACGGATGGTTTCTGTAATCTTGTCCTTCTGGCAGACTCTTGAGGAGATCTCCAGCACACTTTCTAACATCCGTGTACCCACTGACCTGGAGAGGGGGCCCTCAACCTTCACCAGGATGCCAGTGATATCTGTGCCACTATCTCTGGACTGGAGAGAGAAGGGTCTGGTCTCTGAGGTGAAATTGCAGGTAAAATAAATAAGCTTCCACTGCATGTGGTTAACCCAGCATTTTGGCTTTGAAAACCGTTTTCATTGATATGGTTACTTCCATAACCATGTTCAGATATGAAGGGCAACATCTGTACTGTAATCCCCTAGTGTCCATGTAACTGGAGCCATGATTTGCTGAGATAAAGAGCTAGTATGTCATGGCAAGAACTACTGTAGAACAAGATAGCTGGCTCTTTGGTCTGCATTTTGTTGTCAAAATTATAAAGGCATCCCATGAACTGAGGCTAACTATATATCTGCAAACTCAATCATATTTAGTTGAGGAGACATGCTTTCTAGTGATCTAGCGTTCCTCAGAATGTCAACCGTAGAAATGTTGTCTAGCTGGAATAGATCAGGCTCATATTTGGCCTGTTCTGCAGGGTTCCTGTGGGTCTTGTTGGGCCTTCAGTGCTGTAGGGGCCTTGGAAGGTCAACTGAAGAAGACCACTGGAACCCTTGTGAACCTCAGCCCTCAGAACCTGGTGGACTGTTCTGGCAAGTATGGCAACTATGGCTGCAATGGAGGCTTCATGACCAATGCCTTTAAATACGTCGTCAAAAATCAAGGGATTGCTTCAGAGGCAGCCTATCCCTACGTTGGTAAGGTGAGTCTGATGTAGACTTTCTACTAGAACAGTGATTTCGGAGAGTAAGTACATTTACATTTACATTTAGTCATTTAGCAGACGCTCTTATCCAGAGTGACTTACAGTAAGTACAGGGACATTCCCCCCGAAGCAAGTAGGGTGAAGTGCCTTGCCCAAGGACACAACGTCATTTGGCACGGCTGGGAATCGAACTGGCAACCTTCAGATTACTAGCCCGACTACCTCACCGCTCAGCCATCTGACTCCCTAAGTATATCAGAAATATAATGCCATAAAGTACTTTTACTTAGTTTGTTAAAAGCTAGAAGATCTAGTGATCATCAGATGTAATTAGAGAAGGTGGGGGTGGGATGCAGGAAGAGGAACACACCACAGACCAATGGGTCGTGATTGTATTAGTGGTAATCTATTGACTGGTCTCAGATGCATATTGTGATTACGGATGGGTGTGAGATGGCTGTGATTGGTCATCGGGTGTGTGTTGCTGAGATTGCATATGCGGTGTGGTTTTAAAAAGTTTGTGACCTCAGCTGAATCTTACTCCATTTGTTTTCCTTTTTTAGGAAGGAGGGTGCAAGTATGAGACAGAACATCGAGCCGCTAACTGCACTGGTTATGAGTTCTTACCCACGGGGGATGAGGAGGCGTTGAAGGAGGGTCTGGCCGTTATCGGTCCCATCTCTGCCGCCATCGACGGCTCCAGGCCAAAGTTTGTCTTCTATCACCAGGGTAACGATTCCAAATGTTGGCAACTGAACTTTTATCATATGATGATGGTTAACAACTTCACCTCTGACAATTCTCTACCCTGATGCAAGTCTACGCTGGCCACTTCATGTCACGTTCAGTTGGACATGTTTTTATGCTGTACAGATGCATTTTATACTGTACATATGAGCAATAGTGAAGCACCAAACACCGTACTGTTTACACAGTGATAATGCTGATGAATATAATTTCTGTCTTCTACAGGAATTTACAATGACCGTACATGTAAAAGAAAAGTAAATCACGCTGTCTTGGTTGTGGGTTATGGCTCTGTAGATGGACAGGATTACTGGCTCGTCAAGAACAGGTTTTTATGGCTTCCTTTTTGTTTTTTCATGATCCAGACAGTAAAGCTGTATATAGTAAATGGTGTTCCCTTCACTGCAGTTGGGGTGTATACTTCGGGGACAGAGGCTATGTCAAAATGGCGAGGAATGAAGACAACCAGTGTGGTATAGCTCTATATCCATGCTACCCTATTATGTGAAAATCATACACCAAGGATGGATATTTACCAGCTCGTTTTGGACTTCAAACAAAGCAAATGGTGTGGGTGTGTGTGCATATTTGCCAATGAAAAATATTATAATAAAGAATAACAATTGTAAATTGTATTTATTATTTGACAATACATGCAGCAGTACACATAGTATGCCAGAAGGGGGCGATCTCACTGCATGAGATACAAGGGAAGCGAGAGCAGAGTGGTACAGACTTCAATAAAAAGACACATTGAATGTTTGAATGCTCTAAAATATTGAATCGACAAAAGTAACTTGCCTGCATTGTTCAGTTTTATGTTGTAAAAAAAGTTAAAAATAAAAAATTCAGTCCTTTTAATGGCAGTTCAACATGCATGGGCCAGTTCAGCTTTGACCAGTGTGCTCAACATGTGATTTAGTCAGAGTTCACACAATTCTTCTGAATCAAAATAAATATTACTAGAAATATTTGTGCTGTTATTTGAGGTTTAGTATTGGGTAATCCATCTAAGTAGCTTGTCATGTTTTAAATCCATCTGTGTCGTGTTCTGTGAATTGACTAAATTACCATGTGAAAAAAGGGCTACAACCAAATGTTGTATTTAGATATACAAATGAACATGTTCAGCAAAATTTATAAATGTGTTTAGAGGTTACTTACAACTGTCAAACTAGGTTTTTCTCTTTCTGGGTAAAAGTTCTGGTTAAAGACTGTTCGTTAGCAAAACAGACTAAACTTGTCTTTCTACTTTAAAAAGAGGCCTCATATTTACCAAAATTAACATCAGAAAATATTCTCTTGGGAGAAACTAAATCGACCCTATTGATTGAATAATTGGTATTTATTGTGTGTCACTAGCTTGGGGTTGGTGTTAACAGGGCAGACTTTGAGACCATGCAGAAAAGGTCGTGGCGTTGGAGACGAATTGGCGTTAGCAATAAACCGCTGTTGTACTAAATCGGTGGATAGGGAACGGGTGACGAAGACGGATGCATCAGTGTTGTCAGCAGCTCTTTATATGTAGAAAGACCATCTTATCGTTATTTTTCCTAATATTTTCTGTCGATAACAGCGGTTACTCACGTAGGTATGATGTGAGAATGACCAAAGGGTCAGGGACAGACGATTGAATGTTTATCTCACCAACGCTTCTCCAAGGTATTGGCGTCGATTTAAACGCCGGGGACGTTAACATGGATTGTGGGGATGGTGCAGAGGAGCTGTCTTTGGAAGAAATTCTTACCTTATACAGCCAGCCGATCAATGAAGAACAGGCATGGGCTGTTTGTTACCAGTGTTGCCAAACTTTAGCTCAAAAACATCGGAATTCCAAATCAACTGGCGCGTCAGTTGAGGACTGTGTGAGAAGAATTGAAGGTCCAGGGGATGTTCGTATTCGGCGAGATGGGACCGTGAAATTGCATTACCTAGACAGTACAGGTAAACAAATAACTCATTGCATGATGTCCTTTTATGTTGACTTATTTATGCGTTGAAAATGTTAAATTAACACGCCTTTGATAGAATGGCTGATTTGAATTTACCACGTCAACATAATTATGAAGCATACGAAACTATGCATCTTAACAGTGGCCATGTTGTCGCTTTTTCAGCCATGTGTTGATTTTGTTTACAGACTTGGCAAAGTAGAAATCATGTAGTATAGATTATAGGCCAGAATGCATTTCATTTTAACAAACGATTGACTGACTTGGCTTCTAGAAAGTTACAAATATTTCCAGTGACAAACAAGTTGTTTAGAGCTCCGTGTTTTTTTATTAGAAGTCGGCAGGATTCTATTACGCTATTTTCCAATTTAAAGACAATTGTTCAAACGAAGTCTGCTGATAAGAGGCCGTAGAGGCCACATTTTTGAAGTGTGGCATTCAGTCAGCCATGATAATCAGGAAAACCATGTGAAGTTGAGAAGACCATAAAAAAGGGGCTTGAGGGCACTTTCCCTGCTTTGATTAATCATTGCCATATTTTGACAAAATGTATTTACATTTCAGTTGTAGCCAAAGGGTTTTGTTTGTGAAGGACGACCTTTCCTTAACTCTCAAATGATAACGTAAATAAACTCAAAACATAATCAGATGACATGCTGGCACAATGCTGTTTATCCGTAACCTTAAGTTAGATGGATTTCGTACTTCAGGGTTTGCCAGTCACACGCATATACCCTTCCATAAATGTCTGAGTGGGGGAGAGGTGAGGCAATAACAATGCCCGAGGCATTGGTTTTGATTTCCTGTTCTCTCTTTTGAGAACTTATTAGCCAAGCCCCCCTCCCCTCCACCATTATTTCACTCTATCCACCTCTGGTCTTTCTGTCCACTCGTTCTACTGAACCCATCCCAGCCTTTCTTTGGTCTGCAATTCATTCCAGAAGCGTCTGTCTCTTGGTTTGGTTGAACTAGTCGATCCAGATCAGAATGGTACTTCCAAGCGTCCCATGTTCCCTTGAAAGCAAGACGAGACAGTCACATTTAGAAACAAACACATAAAAAAAACGTGCTTTAAACCGGCCATAAGTTTACTCATATTTCATTTGAGATTTCCAGAAAGCAGTAGGTAGGATTTGCAAAACAAGACATGTCATTTTAAATGACAAGTCACTCAGCGCAAGTGGAGAGAAAGTTGTAGTCTGAACTTGCTGCTGCTCCTTAAAGGGTGCTTTTGGATATTTTGGGACATTCTTCTCTGTCCTGATTCTCATTAGGGCTACGGATGAGAAAGACGTGAAGTCTATTAAGCACATGTCCCAGCCCTACAGTCAACTTGGACGGCCACAGTATCTTCGGAGGTTACTATCGGTGCAGGAATTGAATTAATGTAAATACCGCTCAGCAAGTTGTGCTAACTATTCGATTGGGCTTCCGGCAACAATCGAATAGTCTGACTGATGACATTCACCTCAATGATCTCTGTTTTATCACAACCTAGTCCGGTCATGAATCAGACTCTCGTTGAGGCCAGACTCCCTGTCTCCCTGGAGAATTGAGGGTTAAATGCATTCTGATATGACCAGAGAGAATTTAACTGATCCACAGAATCGCAGTCAGGGGCTATTTCAGGCTCCAGTGATGCAGTTCACTATGGAGATGGAAGGAGAGTGGGCCTACTCCTCTGCTGTTTTCATTAGTCTATGGGCGGGAAACACTTGGCTATTTTGTAAAAAAAAAAAAAAAAAAAGATTAGGTATAGTTGCATTTGCTAAACGTATGTTCTTAAAATAGAGATTGTTCAAACAATCTAGAAGACTATTCGAGTAAATGGTTTACCCAAGGCCACTGATAATACCTGGTTAAAAACATGAGACTTTCTAGGAAAAAGTAAAATCGGACTCCTCCGAAGTGTCCTTTACAAAGTTCTGTGTAACCAGGACAAAGAGGTTGGTGTTAGCCTGAAGAATGAATAGTCAGGGGCGACACTAGGCAGCTTCAAATATGCCAACCGGGCTTTATCTGGTGGAAAGGGTAACTTCAGGGTTGCTGTCCTAACCTCTCCTGACTGTTGAAAAAACAGGCCTGCGTTTCTGAGGTAATTGTTAAAACTCCATTGCAGTGGCTGTTTCCCCTTTCAACTGCAAATCCTCAGGACAAGACTAAAGACTGATGCAGAGTTTACCCAGTCAGGCATAAACTACAGCCAGACAGTGTTGCTCAGGGCAACAAATAAAGTTGTTCTTCATGTAAGTTAGACAGGGAAATCACACATCCAACGAAACTGCTCATTAAGAGAGGGAAACTTATTTTGTGTTGACATTTTTTGGAGGAGAATCAAAGCCTGTTTTCTCTCTGTGGACTGACTTCAAAGTCCTCAGTGTCTTGTGTACCTTGACTCCTGAAGTGCGGCCGTGTTCCTGGGTCGAGGGAAGCTGAATGATCTTGACAACTGTGTCTCAACCTGCGTTCCTCTCGACGCGAGAGAGAACAACATCTTGACCTACTTACAGAATTGACTCACGCATTCAAAGTACAATTTGTCTGAAACTGATTGTTCTGTACTATACAACAAACAGTTTCGTTATTAAAATAAAATGTGTTTCAGATGCCTTTTATGGTTCACTCTTGGAATGCAATCTGACTGATGAAGGCGGGTATATCAGTGCTGCCAACAGCTCATATGTAGAAAGAGTAGCTTATCGCTCTTTTTCTAATTTTCTGTTTAACAGTGAATGAGAGGTAACAACCAGTCTGTTCGTCTCCCTCTCTCTCTGCGCTGTTGAACGTCATGACTAGCGTCAGGACTCTGCAGGCTATTGACCGATATTGAATGAAGATGTTAAATAATAACAGCCAAAAGAAGAATGCCTGTTCTATGTCGTATCAAAGAGAGTAATTGGGATCATCATGTTGTTATTTAAATTATCTGAGTTCCGACTTCTGTCATGTTGACCTCCCTACGTACACAATTGTTTATGTTAGATAGAATCATCGGTAAGGCTAGATCTGACTCTATAATCATTTAATGGGATGAAAGCATTTCAATTGACAAATTGTTCTAGATTAGATGCATTGTCCAAAATGATTGAAGGCCTTGTTGGCTATTGCTAAATTATGGACGATATGGACGTGGTGTAAGTTCTTCAGTTTTAATTTGGGTCTCTTTTTTTTGACCGGTGCATGAGCCCCTGTGGCAGTTTCACACCATGAGAAAAGGGTTGCCATGGAAACAAGTCTTGTGTAGGCTGCGAGAGGGGAGGGTGGGGGGGGGGGGGTGTGTAGGCAGCAATCCTCCAATATGATTGAACTCACAGTATCTCTGTCAACTCATATACACACAGGCTATAATGTGTCTGTCTCTTTCTCAGTGGTCTTGGCACACTGGTAAAATAAACTCTTTCATATTCATAGCATTTTCACCCAAAACGTCTCCTAGCCAAGAACATGGGGACTGAATTGAACATTTTGACTATATACTTTGAGTTGGGATTTTGGTCTGTGCTTTGACAGGAAAAAGGCATCCCGTGCCTTGTTCAGCCTTGCATATTCTCTCTCTGGTGACCTTGTGTTGTTTTAATATTTGATGCTGTGTAACTCTATGGGGTGAACCCCCAAGGACTGTCACTGGGGAGACACTGTGTTCTGTGTAGTCAGTAATTTTACCTTTTTTATGAGTGTATTCATCTGAATCTACACATGCAGCAATCTGTGTTGCCTGCCCCTAGCCCCCTCACCTACAGCATGACAAATACAACACCAAAAGAAACTTAAGGTGGGATGTGTCTGGGGGGGGGGGGGAGATGGAGAGGCTTGGCTTGGCTTGTGAATAACAACGATTTTCCCTTCTCTTCACAGATAAATACAGATCTGCCAGCACGTCAGAAGAGGTGAGTTAAATATACTGTCTTTGTGTCAGCTGGGGATTCTCCACCGGTGTGACTCATCACATTTCAGTGTTTTCAAAAGGTCATGGATGATTTAGTTTGGGTGTATCTATCCAGGGAGGCAATTTAGCTGCAATGTAGTTGTGCACCCCCAGTTTTCACCATGGTTTAGTCACATGGCATTGATCAACCATACCTAGGTCTGGTCATAGATTCTTCTGAACTTAGCAGTTTCAGTGGTGGATGACCACAGGGATTCTCTTCAGTCTCAGGAAGGAAAGAACGTTTTGGTTTCTTCTATAACTGTACCCACCCAGTCACCATATTGGAAAATCTTAGTAGCCTTTCAGACATCAAAACATTAGCATGACAGCTATGATGCAATGCTAAGCTAACAACTAGTCTTTAACTAACAGACAAGTACGAGGACAAGTTTCTAACTAGCCTCTCAATTTTTCCCATGTACTGAATGTATCACCTCAAAGATGAATCCAACATGAACTCAAACATGAGTTCCTCAGAGTGAATCCATGAAAGGCTGTTTACTTGGTTCTTTCCAGCCTTGATAACAGGCCAATGCGTCACTCCCAGATGGTTGAGAGAAGCTCCATACCAGCCACAGCAGCTGACGTCTGTGTAAATAGGGGAAGGCTTGGCTACCAGCTCTGCCTGCACAGATGGGGAGAGCCAGGAGACCTACATAGACGCTACTTAGACCCAACACACACAAACACACACTTCTTTCTGACTTGAACACGTGAAGCACCTTTTTTATAGAGTCTTAATTACTTTCGACACAGGACTGATGAAAATGAATTCAAACAAGCACACACACACACACACACATCCCTCACACCTGTAGGCGCTCTCGGTAAACAACGCCAACTGCAGCATCAAAATAAACAGGGGCGAGACACGTGTCTGGTCTTTGTTCAGATTTGCCCATCATGAGAAAGGACGCAACTCTCTCACGGTCTCTCTGTCTGCACATAGTAATTACACAGGGTGTGTGTACTTGTGTGTGCCCGTGCGTGTGTTTTGTGTGTGCACTGTCAACAGCCCAGTTGGACAGCTCAGTTTTCATAGCTTGTTTGCACTCATCATCTCTCCTTCTGCTTGTCTCCCGGATCACATGATCACATGAACATTCCAGAGTGTTAAGCCAGTTCAAGATGACTTGTTTCAGTGTGCGGTGGAGACTCAATTTCTTTGTTTAGTTAAAAAAAAAAAAAAAAACAATTTACCATCCAAAACACCTCTTTTGGTGCATTTCTCAGATCATGTGATTGTCTCTGCCCTCGACTTGGCAATCTCGGCCTTGAAAGTTCAAGTTCAGCTGATCGTAGCTGAGTGTTCATGACAGGCCTGGTCTCATGACCCAACCAGTGTTGGCGGTCTTCTCATGTCTGCAATAGCTTCTGGTCCATGATTTAATGCTGCTGATCTCATTTGCTGTAATTTACAGTATATTATGTTTATATTATGTTGTATCATATTGGATACAGTATGTTACCCCCCCCACACACACACACACAGTCGGTTTCTGTACTCCAAGAGTTTGTTAGTTCTCTGTCAATCCATCTCAATCCCCCGTTCAGCCAGTCGTCAGCAGCCAGCTTGGTCTTCATCTCTAATCGCTCGCTTGCCCATGACCCATTTCCCCCTCTCAGGGTCCTAATTTAGAGACTCCATACACCACGGACTGGAGTGCTCAATGACACCCTGTTTTCTTGTTTAACTAGTCCAGTAAATGTGTCATTGTCTCAAAATATGCAGAACCACATGTGTATAAGTCGGTCAAGTATCAATTTTATGTCTTGTTGCTAGCTCAATGCATCTCAACACCGCAGTACATTTTATTATAATATCTTTTGTGAATCCAACTGAAGTACAGAATTTATAGGTTTTTGTAGGCAGTAATTCAGTCCCTTTAAGATTTAGATAGCTGAATGATTTGTCACACTGACCAATCAGAGCCTTCTCTATACCATACAAACTGGTTTAACCCAGTTCGGCCCTCGTTTGGGATTATGGTGAGATTACACAACGAGCAGGTATCCTATTAGGGGGATTCCCTTACAGAAAGGTGTCTACATCTGGCCTTTTGGTGTACTCATTGAATATTGAAATGTTTTGCGTGACAACAGTGCATACCGACAAACCATTCCCATGACAGTAACCACTGAAATACTGTTAACTGTGGACTTATTGTCCTTGATTATCTACTGCACTTTGGCCACTAAATGCACTATTCGCATGTTGCTTTGGAGTAAGGCATCAGCTACATGTTTCAATGTAAAACGACAGTTTAACATTCTCAAAACGCTTCACCCAGTCACAGTAATGGTACTTGGCTATGAAATGCATATATTTGGATTAAAATTCTCCTGGCTCGTCCTACACTCATAAATATTGCATGGTTTCATTTGAAAATAAAAACGTAAAACCTGGCTTCTTGGACCTTAAATATTTGATGAGATGTGTATGTGTGCACGAGCATCTGTGTGTGGCAAGTCGGGTTGAAAAGCCAGACGCACTGTAGGAGATGCCAGAGCAATCTCAGCAGTTTCGCACCAGCGAGACTGGGGAAGGGGCGGGGCAAGGGGTGATGTGAGGATGAAGGGGCAACTAAGGCTGCCTCCGAAATGTTCTGTCCAGGGCGTTGGCTGACTGGCTGTCTGACTGACTGGTGTTGGGATGCTGCAGGGAAGATGGAGCATCCGTTACTGCGGCGAACTTGGTCTAGATTTAGCCTGCTTATGTAACTTCTCTGCAATGTGTGTGTGTGCCTGAGATTGGCTCCCCTCAACTAGTTACGAGTGCTCAAGGAGGCTGTCTTTCTGGTCTGTCTTTTGGAATCATCTCTCAGTTTTGCCACAGGCCACCAAATGGCAGACAGGGACTTTAGCTGACCTTGTTTCAAAGGCACAGAGGGTTCCATGAGACACACAGTATTGGACAGATGTAGCCTATAGTATCCTGAGGTCATCATTAGCACCAAACCCACGCTAGCCACCCCCAATTGATGGATGGGATTCCAGATCAAAACTCTTTGATTATCTCTACTGAACCTCATAATTCTGTTAGTCCACTTCCGTCTGTGGTCATATGTTGCATCGATAATGACCTAGATGCATATTAACTTGAGGTCTCCCACTGTTTTCACTTTCATTGTTAATGTGGATATTGGTGTCGGTGCCTTTATTGATTCTGACTGGTCGTTTGGCTGGAGGACAAGGCTACTGTGACTGACAATCCCCTTACAAGCTGTGTGTATGTGTCTGTCTCAGGGGAATCCTGAGGGGCTGAGCGGTTAGGGAATCGGACTATTAATCAGAAGGTTGCTGGTTCGATTCCTGGCCGTGCAAAATGATGTGTCCTTGGGCAAGGCACTTCACCCTACTTTCCTCGGGGGGGGGGGGGTGTATCCATGTACTGTAAGTCGCTCTGGATAAGAGAGTCTGCTAAATGACAATGTAAATGAATATGTGAGCTTGTTGAAGGAGAGTGTTTCAGGGAGAGCGAGTGATGGTGGAAACCAGAAACAAACGTCTCGTTCTTTTCCTCGTCTGTATTAGTGTAACCAACAGGCCTGGGGTCCTGCAGGCCTCATCTGTGTTAGTGTAACCAACAGGCCTGGGGTCCTGCAGGCCTCGCCTGTGTTAGTGTAACCAACAGACCTGGGGTCCTGCAGGCCTTGCAGGCAGGCAGCACAACAGTAGCAGCACACAGGGCAGCGGCCACCACAACTGCTCTGGGAGTCTCCCTCGAACAGAAACAGTGCTTTTCATTTGGAATTCACCCTCTTCTCTCAGGGAAACGCACACTGTGCGAGGGTGAGGAGCAGTGATTTCATTAGCCGTGCGTTTAGTCGTTGTACTTTGGCAGAACACGTACAAAATGTACCTCAACATTCCTAGGGCACTACTGCAGGGTTCCTCTGCCCCTCTCTCGCTCTCTCTGTGTGCTGCAAGGTTCCCCTGCCCCTCTCTCGCTCTCTCTGTGTGCTGCAAGGTTCCCCTGCCCCTCTCTCGCTCTCTCTGTGTGCTGCAAGGTTCCCCTGCCCCTCTCTCGCTCTCTCTGTGTGCTGCAAGGTTCCCCTGCCCCTCTCTCGCTCTCTCTGTGTGCTGCAAGGTTCCCCTGCCCCTCTCTCGCTCTCTCTGTGTGCTGCAAGGTTCCCCTGCCCCTCTCTCGCTCTCTCTGTGTGCTGCAAGGTTCCCCTGCCCCTCTCTCGCTCTCTCTGTGTGCTGCAAGGCGACTGAAATTGATGCTGCTGATTACGTGTCTATTGGCTTCTGTTCCGTGAAATGGCCTATATGTCCATTGAGCATGCAGCCTGTTGACCCCGTTCTGCACTCCCCCCCCTCCCCCCCAAAAAAATATGGAGGTTATTACAGCCACTGTTGTGCCTAGCAGGAAAGGAAATCAACATGTTTTCTGAAGTAGTGGAACCAGGGCTCGCAGCTAACTTTTTTTCCTCACTGTCCCAGTACCGTCCCGAAGTGCAAAATTAACTGTACCAAACTGAATTTGACCTTTCCAAAAATGTAAATTCTTGTGCTTTTGCATTTTGACATTCTGACATGGGTCTAGGTTATTTGCAACATTGTTTAAGTAATCCATACAGTCGTGGGGCTCAAATCAATGTCTGAATTTCAATGTGAATACATGCACAATAGAATACACTATGTTCTTGCTTGTTTCATGGTGGGTCTTACACAATTCTTGGTGTGGCTGTAGTAAAAAATATTTTTGAAAAAAAGTTTTGAATTTTTTACATTTAAAAAAAATAATTTAATAACATTTTTTAAATAGTTTCTATAGGTTTGAAAAATATATTTTTATTTAATTATTTTCCCTTCTCAGCTGCCATCTGAGACCACAATAGGAAGTGTGACCACGTCCCCAGCAGTGATGTCATGTGAAGAACACAGCTCGCAGATGCATTTTCACCAACAGTCATTGTCTTGTGTGGTGTGAGAGAAACTGTAGCCCAGTGAGAACAGAAACAGGGTCAGTCTGACAGGACACAAGACTCCCTTTCAGGAAGATGAAACATTCCAGAATGCTGAATTGTAAACGTGTTCTATAGTCCTGTAATTCTATAGACCATAATTCTAGAGCGATTTGTATTGATGAATGTACACTTGGTTTGCGATTTTAATGGCTCCGATTTAATCTCACAGCTCCTTCACCTCATACCCTGGCTTTAGATACCGTTTCATATCGCGATGAGATTTTGTTCCCTCAGAACAAAACAAACCTGTGGGACGTCACAAATAGTTCGGCTTTCTGTCGAGTCAGGGTGAGGTTAATCAGGTTGAAAGTGTCCAGGGCTGTTTGAACATCTGGTTGATTAAGCCGTCAACTCCTGCAGGCCTCAGTTACATCACGTACTGTACAGTGCAAAATGTCTGGAAGTTGGTAAACGCCATATTTTCTTACTGCAGCGTGAGTTCTACCGTAAGTATGGGCTTGTCGGTTGTACACTCACGATGACTAGCACGAAATGGAGCATTAGCCTACTCTGTGACAAATTACATTTGTTATTTTGGTCTTTTTTTGTTTCCATGGGCGTTGATCTGTTCTAATAGTCCTCTACCCATCCCCCTTTTGAGTCTCAATCTCATTTGAAGACTTCTGACTTGGCAGGACTGTGATGTAAGTCCTGGATTTCCCCCCGTGTCTCTGCTTGTGTGCTGCAAAAGCTGCTCTTCCTTCACCCACACCTTCCTTTAATTAAACCACTTTTACCTCAGAGTCTTTGACGGTATGCTTACAATAAATTAACAGGGATCAGATGGGCTGTAAAATACATTGCGCAATTAGGGATAGTTAATTATTAGAATAGAGAATACTAACAACTTTTATTAAATTTGTATTTATTTAATTGTGGTAGTTGTTTTTCCTTTTTCTAGCTTTTTTTTTTCTTTAATCCCCAGTGTAAAATGACTTTCACATATCAAACACTAACTCAAGTACAGCTGTGGACACCACCCATGCTTATTTTAAACTCCTGAAGCTTTTTTGGGCATTTTCTCCTGTCGCATGCCATTTGTTGATTTGTGTCAACTAGATTGCCAGTAGAAGTCCTGGAACATTCCAAGTTGTTTTCTACCCTCCCGAAGAGCACATGAGCTTTTTTACCCAAACACTGTGGCCACTATGTAATGCAGGTCTGGCAGTTGGCTTGCTGGTGCCACTCTTGACAGTACGCTGTACCGCCTGTCAATCACAGTCACCTATCGGATCTCTGGACCATGAGGGAGGAGGGGGGGGGGGCTACTGGTTGACTGGCCCCTGATTGGCTAAACGGTCTTTTGAAAGAATTTGAAAGGGTTCAATTGGCTGCTAGGCGCAGTTGCTCAGAGGGCTATCATCAAGGGGGAAACTGATTCTAGAATAAGAAATAGTATCATAGAAATAAACAAGTAGTACGAACTGAGTAGATTCTACTCAGTTTCTCTGGAGTTTGTATCCTAGCCCTAACCCTACTGAGCCATGTTTGCATATAGGACATGTAGGCCGTGACCTCTGAGCACTCTGTATCCGTTTAGAGACGGGCGTGGGGATGAAATGTCTCTGCGGTCCGTCCTGCCGCTGACCTGCGGGGTCTCCTGGCATGTCAGCCCTGCCCCACTCCTCTAGGACTCACAACAGGATTATGAAGTTACATAATGATAAAGACTGTTGGACGGTATTTGTGTTAGCCATCAGGGAGCCATAAGGCAGGTCATAGACCTTCTGCTGTATACACTATTTGTACGTTGCTTTGGATAAAAGCGTCTGCTAAATAAATAACGTGTAAATGTTAATTATGGGCTGGCACACTGATGTCATATGATAACATCAGAACTTTGGGAAAGCAATGATCTTTAAAGGCCTTTCAAAAGGTGAAGAAAATCCCTTGACTGTATCCAGGTGTTCTTTTTTGTCCTTACTAAGTACTGAGTTTTGGAAAAAGCAATTATATTCTTAAGGGATTTAGTGAATGTTATTTTATGAATAGGGACAGGTCAGTACACACTGAGGCCACGCCCTCCTCACCCACAGCCTCACCCACAGCCTCACCCTCAGAACTTGTTGGGCAACTCCCTTTCACAACACATTCACTTCATGTCCTCACATGGAAAGAAATTATGACTAACCATTCCTTTAGAGAGAGGACACACACACACACACTACTGACTGACCTACCTAGCCTGCTGCGTCCTTTTAGTATGGCCTTTAGCATTTTAGTATGGGATGGGACCTTTAGTTACAGTAGTAAGCATGAGCCAAACCTTACTTGTCAAAGTGCTCTATTAAGATGGACTCTAAATTTAGGCCTTCCAAAGTTGTGCCCTTATTCAGCCATGCTCTGCTCACCGTTTCGCTTTCAAATAGTCAACTCTGGGTTCCCGGTAGTTCACAGGATGTGCGTACCATGCATCCTTACTGTCACGGCCTGAGTTCGACTCCTGCCTTGACTGTCCGATAAAGCATGAAAACTGTCAAAGATATCTCAAATTACTCGCTCACTTTTACTGCATGTGTTGACTTAGTTTTATCAGATTTGTTTATATTTCTAACTGTAAATGGAAAATTGCCAGTATTGGTGAAATGCGTTGTGGGAGCTTGTGTTCTCGCCCCTGAACGAGCGTTTCAATCCTGACCTTACGTGTCCAGGATTGTTTTTGTGTTGTCTTGGGGACACTCAATGTCACCTGATTGATGAGATAACGTCCAAAGTTGAGATCACCCCTGTAAACAAATGGGTCACTTAAAAGATGATTCGATTGTGCGGCGGGACAGAATGCTGCCCGTCTGGCCAGATCACCTCAGTGGAGCCTTTGTGTGAAGTTGTGTTGGTGGTTCATACGAAGTTGAGATTAGTCAAGAGATTTATGGGTGACGGTTAAGATCCGGTCGCAAACTGTTAAAGTAGTTGCATAAAATAGATTCATGTCTGGTCAGGAGATGATGGAGGAAATTGTATTTTCAGAATTAATGATACTCATAGCAGTTTGGTTCCTTTTCCGTCCCATCCGATGATGGTCCTCATGACTTTAATAACTTTCAGGTAGAATCTTATTTTGTGATGTCAGTACTCTGCTATGCCCACGTTAGCCCAATGCTGTCTCCACTTTACTGTACGTAATCCTTGTCATCGCTCCCACATGATCCCTATGCTGCGTTATCCTCACGTTGACGCTTCATTGCTTTTACATTATCTCCCATATCGTCCTTACATCATCATTGTATAGTCTCTAAAATCACCCCAGAACAATTCTCCCCATGTTTATACCACATTGGCGTCCAGTCTTTCACCAAGATTTTGCCAAAAGTTAGCCAGCGTTTTCCTACATTTCGCCAGCGTTTTCCCACATTTCGCCAGCGTTTTCCTACATTTCGCCAGCGTTTTCCCACATTTCGCCAGCGTTTTCCTACATTTCGCCAGCGTTTTCCCACATTTCACCAGCGTTTTCCAACGTCGCCATCTTTTGTCCCCCCCGCAGGTGATCGAGTCGCTGGGCATCATGATTTACAAGGCGCTGGACTACGGGCTGAAGGAGAACGAGGAGCGCGAGCTCAGCCCTCCGCTGGAGCAGCTCATCGACACCATGACCAACATGACGGAGGCGGAGGGCGACCTCTGCCCCGACGAGGGCTACGAGGCCACTGAGGAGGAGGACGAGGGCGAGGAGAACCCCAGCGTCACCTGCAACGTCAAAGGCTTGCGGGACATCATCACGGTGAGTGCCGTCGAGCGTTCGCGAGCTAGACCAGAGTATTTTTTTTATTTTTTTTATGAAGGAGGTTTGTGTTGAGAAGATGAGTAGATTTGTTTTGTTAACATACTGCGAATGAAACTACTTCAGATTGGATTTGAGGTGTTTTTCGAGTGTTGAAGTGCAAATGGAAATTCTTTATTTTTGGCATCTCCGACTCCCATGGTGTTTTGAGACGGTTCCCTGAGACCCTCCCAGTCACCGTCACAGTTTCTCACACAGTCTTGACTGTTCTGCCTCCAGAGACCTCCACAGACAAATCCCTCAGCATCTCTGCAAGGGGGCCACTGGTAATCTCAGCTATGTAAACACCCTTGTGTGCGTTTTTGGGGGGGGGGGGGGCTTATAGGTCCAGCAACGGTTATGCACTCTCAGACCCCTCGCTATATAATGCCCCCAGTGTCTGACCCTGGCTCGCTGTGAATAGAATGTGTCCTCATAGCCAGCCGTAAGTTTGGCAACAATTGGCATATTAGTGGGTTACAGTATGGCAGTTATTGCTACTATTAGATAACTGTACCATACATTTTGACACCCCACTCCTAGTGATGTCATTACATGAAAGAAATAACGTTCATAGGCATTAATGAAGATTTCTATGTTATTTTATTCTTGTTCTTTCTGCCTTTTTCACTTAGTGAAAGAGTAGGAGGATTAATAACATTTAAGCATGTGAATGTTTTTCATTAAGATAAATTAGGGTAATACAGATTTGCAAGTGTAAGACTTGGATTAACAGTAAATGCGAAATAAAGATATGTATCTTCTAAACCCGTTTTTGAAAAAGCGCAAAAAAAGATTTCAATTTTTCAAACCAGATTTTCAAAACCAAGCATACAAATCATTTGTATGCTTGGTCCTTTCAGTTTTACAATCTCTCGCTTTTGGCTGTGTTACATCACCAGATTAGAGTAAAAACACATTTTAAGCAAGGCCACGCTCACAGCTCTAATGAGTTACTCCCTGTTTTGGTTTTGGAGAAAACCTTTTGTGTAGAAGGAAACTAGAGAAACCACCCAAGTGTGAGAAACACTCCCACTGGCAGTGTCAGTTTCGTGTAATTCCCCCAAACATCTATGTACTCAAAAACCAGACTTACTTTTACCAATTCATCAGGTTTTAAATAAACACAAAAAACACAGTCCCTGCAGGCCTTGTTAACTTGTTTATCAGGGTTTTACATTTGACATGCATTCAGCCTGTCACTGCGCTGGTGTCAGTGCACATGTACCTTCCCCTGAGCATCAGTCTGTGAGAAGACAACATCTCTGCTGGTGTCAGCATCAGGCATTCCTGACGAGGGCCTGGTGCTGGAGGCAAACCAAGAAAAGAAAAATGTCAATAGTCTGGTTCCTTCTATTGTTCCATTATAAACTATAAATGTCTGTTCTTCACTCCAGAATACCACAGAGGTCAGGACACCAAATGGAGCGTGTTAGTGGCATGACAAGCAGGAATCTGTGTGTGTGTGTTTCTGTCAGACCGTCTTCTCTGTGTCGATAAGGAAACGTGGAACATCAGGTGGAGGCAGATGAGTGCAGGCTAATGCTGTTAGCATCCTCCAACACAAAACCACCCTCTTGTTGACTGTACACATTGTGTTTGTTGTTCAATGCAAGACGATATAAAAATGACTTATTTTATTTTGATAACGTGCATTCTAAACATAAACCTTCCTTTTATAATATGATATTTTCCTCGCAACTTCTGTTTTGACTGTAGTTTAACGTGCTAACTCCTTCCCTCCAGCTGTGTTCGTCTCACCTGCCCAGTCCAACTGATGCACCCAGCCACTACCAGGCGGTGTGCCGTGCTCTTTATACCGAAACCAGAGAGCTGCGGACCTTTCTGGAGAAGATCAAAAGTGCCAAGGAGGTGAGATGTCTCCTCCAGTCCTGTGGTTCCCAACCCTGGTCCCTGGTCCTCAGGGAACACCTGTCCTGCATGTTTTAGATCAGTGGTTCCCAACCCTGGTCCTCAGGGCACCCTGTACTGCATCTTTAAGATGTTTCCCTGCTCCAGAACACCTGTTCCAAATGAATGGGTTGTTATCAAGCTCTGTGGAAGCCGGGTAATGACCATTCATTTGAATCAGGTGTGCTGGAGCAGGGAAACATCTAAAACATGCAGGACAGCAGCCCTCGAGGACCAGGATTGGGGAACCCTGTTTCAGATGTTTCCCTGCTCCAACACACCTGATTCAAATGAATGGGTCGTTATCCAGCTCTGCAGAAGTCTGCTTATGACCATTCATTTGAATCAAGTGATTCTACTATGGAGACGGCATCTGCTTCTCACAAACACCTGTTCTAGAACGAAGGCAAGCTTTGTTTGTATGGGCATTTACGATTCAGTTGGTCAGTTAGTATTAGCAACCCTGCCCCCTCCCCTGTTTACTGGTCTCTACAGAAGATCCTGAGGTAAATCTCAGAAACTTGAATCACTGTTGGTGTGGAAACGACCGTGGAAATTCTGCAGGTCCTCGATTGCCAATCGCAGGAGTGGTTGAACTATTTCACAAATCATAGTCGTCATCAATCTTGTTTGCTCGTGTTTCAACCCTCCATTCTCTGTGGGAGGTTGTCATACAAACTGCATGAGTCATAACTAAGGCATTTGACTGCATTGCAGTTGTGGATATATCTAGCTTCTATCAATGAAAACAAACAGTGTAAATCTAAATGATGCATCATGGTTATGAATTGGGGAACTTGCACAGCAAGATAAGACATACTTGATGCTTATCTTGAAGCCTGCATGGGTAGCATGATGCCTGAAGAACAAAGATTGGTTGGACTAGGTCATTGAGACGTGGACTTCCCCAGAAGTCCCCGTCCCGACCAGGGACTTCTTCCAGAGAGGGTCCTGACCAGGGCACAGTTCCACCCCAGCTGCTAAATTTAGATTTGTTTTGGTGTATTTGGTATTGTCAATAGAGTAGTTGCCAACTACATTGATTTAAAAAAATGCATCAGGACTGCCTAGCATTTTGTAAACACTGATTTAATGTCCTCCCCTACAGTAAGTCATCAATCATCACATTCTTGAATCAGTTAAGCATTAAATCATTCATCAATACAGCCATAGATTTCTTAGGCCACAAGCGTATGTCTGTGTTAAGTGTGTGTCTGCACACTTGTGCTCCCTGTCTGAACTCTCAGACATCCCAGTCAGATAGCGACCGCTCTCTCTCTCTTCCCTGCTTAGCGATGATAATCCCAGTCTCACACTGTGTCTGTGACCAGTCTCCGCCCTGTCTGAGATTAACCCAGTCTACCACCAACACTAGCCTCTGTGGCCGTTAGCTTCTCCCTGGTTGTCATGACTTCCTGCTAGGTTGTAGCTCCTGCCGTGTGCGACTGTCTGGAACACATGTCATACCTGAGTGCATCCTTAGTTTCACCCCTACAGTACTTCCTTATAGACTGCTCACATTCCTCCATAATGAATTTCCAACCTGGGTGTGTCTGTGTGTAGGTATTATGATGTTACCTAAGGGCTGTTTGGGAAACTGTTACATTGGCTCATGGATACAAAGCTATTCAATTAAAATTTGGTATAAAAAGTTAGCGTCCATTATTTAAAGTTAAGCACACATGTACACAGTTCAATACAGGAATGCAGTGGGGGGGTTTAACCCTTTCTGCTTACATAATGTATGGTTCCAAAGCCAGACAAAGCCCAGTCTTATTAGTTCGTTTGCGTAAGGGGATTACGACAGGACTGTAAGGGGGGCGATAGGGGCTGCTTAGCGCTCTGAGGTACAGCGTAGTCCACTGTAATCAGGGATAAAATCATATGTCATGGAACTGACATGGTTCTCAGCAATGCCCTGCCAATACAGACCCAGGCGTGTGTGTGTGCGCAAAGGATAGTTATCTGAGCTATTTGTTAGTCTGTGTGAATGCTGCTAGCTATGAAACTGAGATGTTTGTGTGTAAACAAGCAGTTTCTCATTGTGAGATGTTGCGAGAGTGGAGGGATTTTGAAGCGTTGAGATGCGAGGGGAGGAATGGAGGAGAGGCAGAAATGTTGGAAGAGGTTGAAAAAGGGGATAAAATGGAGTGGTAGAAAAAGATGATGGATAGATGGGAGGGAGGGAGACGAGAGGAAAAGGCGAGGAAAAGTTTTCAGGTTGTTCCTTTGATCTGTCTCTGCTGGGTGGTGATTCCCTGTGAAACTATTTTCTGACTAATCAGGCCTGGAGTACATCCTGCTTGGTTACCCAGGGCCGGAACAGACTTGACAGCTGTACTTGCTTTGATCTGTGGGTATAAAGTGTGCTGGAAGAAATGACGCCATGCCCCAACACTGGGCGGTTTCAGACATACTGTAGGAGTGGGATCCCTAAGACCAAAGGGGATCAGATGGCTGAGCGGTTAGGGAGTCGGGCTATTAATCAGAAGGTTGCCGGTTCAAGCAAAATGACGTTGTGTCCTTGGGCAAGTGCCTTGCCCAAGGACACCCTACTTGCCTCAGGGAGAATGTCCCTGTAGTTACTGTAAGTCGCTCTGGATAAGAGCGTCTGCTAAATGACTAAATGTAAATGTAAAAGACCAGGAAGCCGGGTCGAGACCTGGTACCAAAGGGCAGGTGTGCCAGCCTCCTATGACAACAGTCACCAAAGACATGTCAGAAACATCCTGCCATCAAGCTCTAGTTTATTAAACTACAACTCCCACAAAACTTCAAGAAACCGGGGCAAATGAGTCTGTTCTAGGCTCAAATGGACTTGTCAGCTTTGTGGAATCTTAGTCTATGGCTGTCTGCACAGAGAGGTCTTTGGCAGAACACCAGATATTTAAAAGGCGTCGTTAGTGGCCCATTGATTCTAGCTCACTGGGTAGGCAGGGTGATGGTGCCAGTCTGATGGGGATCGAACAGGTCAGATATTTGACCTGATAGTTCCACACGAGAAGTAGCCATCAACTGACTATCGTGCCAGACAGGAAGTGCGTGCCAGACAGGAAGTGCGTGCCAGACAGGAAGTGCGTGCCAGACAGGAAGTGCGATGTCTAAACCAGTGGTTCTCAATCCTGGTCCTCGGGCACCCCTGTCCTGCATGTTTTAGATGTTTCCCTGCTCCAACACACCTGATTCAAATGAACGGTCGTTATCCAAGCCTGATAACGACCATTCATGCAGGGCAGGGGGTCCCGAGGACCAGGATTGAGAACCACTGGTCTAAACCAACCTGGGCTTTGTTGTGGTTTGGTCCAGAGCTACAATGGAGATGGTGATCTACACTGTAACAGTCCTCTTTAAACTAGATGGTCCTCAACTTCTTTCCTTCATTTCACTTACTCTTTCTGTCTCTGTCTGTCTGTCTGTCTGACTAGAACCTGCGTAAGATGGAGGGGGAGACCCACGGCGAGCCTGTCAAAGACCTGAACGAGCTGCAGAATGCAGATTGGGTAAGAGAAGAATGGCATGCTGCGAAAATGACCCAACGTCGGCCAACATAACGATCGTTCAGACAGCAAAGCAATCAACTAAATGCAGCAAAACACACGACTCCCGCCCCTAGGAGTGTGGCTTTCATTATACATGAAAACATTGTGTAATAAAATAGAAGAGCTGTCCCACCCACATTTGAACAAACTAATCTAAACAAATACCCCTCCCCCCCCTCTCGCGCTCCCCCTCTCCCGCTCCCCCTCCCCCTCCCCCCCAGGCCCGGTTCTGGGTGCAGGTGATGCGAGACCTGCGTCACGGCGTCAAGCTGAAGAAGGTGCAGGAGCGTCAGTACAACCCCCTCGCCATCGAGTTCCAGTTCACGCCCTACGAGATGCTCATGGACGACATCCGCTCCCAACGCTACAAGCTGCGCAAGGTCTTGGTGAGTCATCTCGCCTGCGCTTTTACACCACAGGAGACGGCCTTTAATCATCATTTAAGACCTTAAAGCTACTGTATATCAATGACACTGTTTTGACATCTAACAGTTTGCATGAGTTGTGTTCCTTTTGCTTCACAGTGCTGTTCATGTTTGACTTGTAGTGTTGTTTGCGGAAATATTGACAGCGCTGAATACTGGCACCTTTTATCACATATTGCTATAGTAGTAGTAAGTCTTTTATAGTAAATAAGATGACTCATCAGTGTTCCCACCAGTAGGATGAAATTCGAGAAGCCATTTTCAAGCTATCAAAGGGCTCTCGCTCTCCCTCTTTCTCAGAGAAATGCCACATCAAGCACCTGGGCAGATCTGAAAAAGTGTGCCGTATCAGACAACAGCCTGACCTTTGTTCACTCCACAGTCGTATCTTAGGCTCCTGGTTTGAACAGGGCAGCAGTGTGCTTCAGAGCTTCACATAATTACAAGATAAGCAATAGTCGATAACGATAAAATCACATTACTGAGTCCTGTCAAAGGCATCCCTAAAGTTATTTAACCATGTCCTTGGGTCATCTCAACATCACTCATAAAGCACCTTTGAACATTAACCCCCACCCCTTCAACCTCTGGTCCTTCAGGTGAACGGAGACCTCCCTCCCAGGTTAAAGAAAAGCGCCCACGAGGTCATCCTGGACTTCATCCGATCCAGGCCACCCCTCAAACCCGTAAGTACATACACATACCCGCGTTGATGTTGGTCCTGCCCAGTGTCATAAAACCAACACACCCATCTCACAAGGCAAAACAAACACACCTTAGTTCCTTTCAAATACCATGTCATGGATTCTCTTGATCCTAGCTTTCGCTAGCTGTTGAAATGGATCTGAATACTGAGAAAAATGGTGCCCATTTTTTCATTGATAGGAAAGCCAATGCATCTGTTAATAATTGTATTAATGTCGGCCAAAAGTAACATTTAATTTAGTGACACTAGAATCACCACCAGTAGTAATCCAGTAGTTGACCAGTGTTGGTTAAGACTTAGTTAGCACTCTGCTGCCGGGGTAGTCCAACCCCTGAGCCCTCGGCGTCTCTATGGCGACAGGTGGCGTCCCGCAAGCTGAAGCCCCACCCCCCGCGGCCCCGGAGCCTCCACGAGCGCCTGTTGGAGGACATCAAGGCAGAGAGGAAGCTGAGGCCCGTGTCACCTGACATGATCCGCCGCAGCCGATTGGGTGAGCGCCACATATGCACATGCGCGCCGCACACACACATTACAGGTTCTTGACAGGACAGCGATTGATTACATTTATCCATTTGTTGTCTGCGCCAAAAACAATACTCTGTTACATAACAAACATTGGCAGTTGCCCAGCTTTACAGGGTGTGCATGTGATAACCCTACTTTTAGAAAGCTGGTGTCAAGCCAGGACAGCCCTATCAAACGCCCCTAACCTAAACCGGTCTGATGTACTCTGTCCCCTGCATGACACAGATCCTTATATTCGACCCGCAGTGAACTCTCTCCCCTCATAATCTCTAGACCGAATCTCGTAACGTGAACCCCGCCATCACACATAAACATGACTTGTCATCTCTGTTGGCCGTGCTCTTTCATACTGTAGTTTCTATGTTGGTGAACAAGATGAGTAGTGATGTCACAGCTGCAGGGGGGGCGTGGTCAGGTGTTTTCCGTTTGACCTTGAATTTCTCAAACTTTAAGGAAGAGGGCTGAGGTTGTTTTTCTTCGCTTTTGAGTTTCTGTCGGTCTGGGTAGGAGTTAAGGAGAGCATAGATCTTTCCTAAACAACCTTGTTAAAGGGGATTAAGGACTTGAGTGATACAGAGAGCACAGAGCTCTGCTAAGCTTGTATTGTTTTCTTCAGCGTAATACCTTCATATTTGTAAGGCCCTGAGAGGATCAATGCAATTTATTTAGCGGTGTACTATACAATACCTCACAACATTCCTTTGTTTGTTGTAATCATGGAGTTGCTTGTACTCCTAGTAAATGTTTTCAGTGTTTGTATTGTCTGGTGCTTCACTGTTGCGTAATTTGTGAAATACCTCAACGAATTGTATACGTCTGAACACTCAAACTCAGATCCCGATTAGTGTGATGTCACCACAGCTTAGTTTGTTTAAATGGTGAAAGGGGGGTGTTAAGAAATCACTATACTTTCTGGTCTTTATTGTTTCTTTTTAGATTCTCATTTATTCATTTATTTCCTTCTGCTTTATTCCCCCTCCTAACACTGACACTGTTCAGTCATTCGACCTCTAACCATGTCTATCAGTTTTGACTCCTCAGGTAAAATCACTAAGTTACTGTCTGTTTGTACTAGTTTGGTGGTGGTTGCCCTGTGTTTCACACTGTGTCAAGTTCATATATACAACAGCTATGCCCCCCACACCCCTACCTGTGCAGACGTGTGTGTGTGTGTGTGCTTGCACAGCCTAACACCGTGCCAACCCCCCCCCCCCCCTCCCCCTTGCTGTGTGGCTCACATGAGGGTGCTTCTGCTTGACTTCACCTGGCTCAGGGGCACCTGGCTCGTAGCAGCAGGCGGGGGGGGGGGGGGGGGCGGTCTGCTCATGTGACGTCCGTGTGGTCATGTGACACGTCATGTGACGTCCGTGTGGTCATGTGACATGTCATGTGACGTCCGTGTGGTAACTGAGGGTTGTTTTCCTCCGTAGGTGCTGGGAAAAGCATCAGCACCCCTCAGGACTTGTTCCGCAGCTCAGGTGAAGTATAGCAACCTCGTTTATGAGGCGTGTGTGTGTGTGTATGTGTGTGTGTTGGGTTAACGCTCTATAAAGGGCTCCCTTGACTCCTGTTTAAATCTTCCTGTCTCTCCTTCATCTCTGTACTTAAGGCACATCAATATTTAATCAGCAACTCGGCCACTTTGAAGCACGGCCGAAGCAATAATTAATGTTGCCCACCTCCGAGTTGGCATTGTCCAGGACATGCGTTTTAATTTATGTGGCTTCTGAAGTGGCTTTGGTCGATTTTTACAAAGAACTTCCACCCTCGTTCAGTCAGCATTGAGAAGCTGTTGCTGTAACGTCTTCATCCAGTATGTGGGGTGGTGCAGATATTTTATGCTGTCTGGTTAAACAAATGCAAGGAAGCTCAGAGGAAAAGAGGAAATGGCATGTCCAGGCCAGAGAAAATGCTAGATATAAAATATCTAAAATATACAAAATATAAAATTGTGTATGAAAGCGACGCCTGTCTGACTCTGTGGCGTCCCTCCTCCACTCGCAGACATGAATGTCCACGACGCCCCCAGGAAGTTGGCAGTCAGCACGCTGGCTCTGGCCAATGGCGCGACGCCGACTCACACACCAGGAAGCAGCGGCCTGCCTCTGTCTCAGAGGAAGAGGCTGCTGAAGGCTCCGACCCTGGCTGAGCTGGACAGCTCAGACTCTGACGTAAGACCAGCGCTCTCCTCTCCCCTCACATCCTCCTCTCTCTTCACCCCCTTTCAAGCCTTACTGGCTGGTGTACGTCCACGGGTCCAGCCCCTAGCCCCTCCGACAGATCTTGCGGCTGAGGCGAAAGAGATCGCCAAAGTATAAGTGCCCATCCGGGTCTGTTTTGAGGCCTGTTCTAGTCTGATAAAACACATCCACCTTAGCTACAACGTTTGTAACCCTTGGATCCGAGTTTTGCAGCTTCCTGGTTCTGTGGGTGTATCCGAGCCCCTCGGTGTCTGGTTGTATTGTGTCTGATCTGCTGTCCAATCACAGGAGTCGTCCAGCCACCAATCAGCGAGCAGCTCCAGCGTGTCCCCAGACTCCCTCATCGGAAAGAAGGGTAAGATCAGTTACGTTCTGTTTCACTCTCCTTCCAGACTTTTCTGGACCTCGACAAAGCCTCAGTCTAATGTCATGCTCTCCCTACTCCCCTCTCCTCCTCCCCCCCTCCTCCTCCCCCCCCAACATCTACCTCTCCACCCCATCTCCCTCTCCTCCTCCTCCCCCCCACATCTCCCTCTCCTCCTCCTCCCCCCCACATCTCCCTCTCCTCCTCCTCCCCCCCACATCTCCCTCTCCTCCTCCTCCCCCCCCACATCTCCCTCTCCTCCTCCTCCTCCCCCCCACATCTCCCTCTCCTCCTCCTCCACCCCACATCTCCTCCTCCTCCACCCCACATCTCCTCCTCCTCCACCTCCTCCTCCACCCCACATCTCCTCCTCCTCCACCCCACATCTCCCTCTCCTCCTCCTCCCCCACATCTCCCCCTCCTCCTCCCCCCCCACATCTCCCCCTCCTCCCCCCCACATCTCCTCCTCTACCCCACATCTCCCTCTCCTCCTCCTCCACCCCCTCTCCTCCTCCCCCCACATCTCCCTCTCCTCCTCCTCCTCCCCCCACATCTCCCTCTCCTCCTCCCCCCCACATCTCCTCCTCCTCCCCCCCACATCTCCCTCTCCTCCTCCTCCTCCCCCCACATCTCCCTCTCCTCCTCCTCCTCCCCCACATCTCCCTCTCCTCCTCCTCCACCCCACATCTCCTCCTCCTCCACCCCACATCTCCTCCTCCTCCCCCCCACATCTCCTCCTCCTCTCCCCCACATCTCCCTCTCCTCCTCCTCCCCCCCCACATCTCCCCCTCCTCCCCCCCCACATCTCCCCCTCCTCCCCCCCACATCTCCTCCTCTACCCCACATCTCCCTCTCCTCCTCCTCCACCCCCTCTCCTCCCCCCCCCACATCTCCCTCTCCTCCTCCTCCTCCCCCCCACATCTCCTCCTCCTCCCCCCACATCTCCCTCTCCTCCTCCCCCCACATCTCCCTCTCCTCCTCCTCCTCCCCCCACATCTCCCTCTCCTCCTCCTCCTCCCCCCCACATCTCCTCCTCCTCCCCCCACATCTCCCTCTCCTCCTCCTCCTCCCCCCCACATCTCCCTCTCCTCCTCCCCCCACATCTCCCTCTCCTCCTCCCCCCACATCTCCCTCTCCTCCTCCTCCTCCCCCCACATCTCCCTCTCCTCCTCCTCCTCCCCCCCACATCTCCCTCTCCTCCTCCCCCCCACATCTCCCTCTCCTCCTCCCCCCCACATCTCCCTCTCCTCCTCCTCCCCCCACATCTCCCTCTCCTCCTCCTTCTCCCCCCACATCTCCCTCTCCTCCTCCTCCTCCCCCCCACATCTCCCTCTCCTCCTCCCCCCCACATCTCCCTCTCCTCCTCCCCCCCACATCTCCCTCTCCTCCTCCTCCTCCCCCCCACATCTCCCTCTCCTCCTCCTCCTCCCCCCACATCTCCCTCTCCTCCTCCTCCTCCCCCCACATCTCCCTCTCCTCCTCCTCCTCCCCCCACATCTCCCTCTCCTCCTCCTCCTCCCCCCACATCTCCCTCTCCTCCTCCTCCTCCCCCCACATCTCCCTCTCCTCCTCCCCCCCCAGCCCCCCCCAGGTTCCTGCCCATGTCCAGGTCCTTCACCCCCCAGACAGACAAGCGTCGGTCCCCCCAGCGCCGGCACTCCATCGAGGAGGAGGCCCCCATCGGCATGCGGCCCATCGTCGCCTCGTCCAGGCAAAGCTCCAAATCACTGGTGCGTTTCCATGACAACACTCCCCTCTACCACAACCCGCCTCCCCTCCTCAACACTGGGGGGGAACTGGTCTTTTGAATTTCAACACTTGTCGGGTATAGTTAGCTGGTTTTATGCATCAACAAAGATATAGCTGACTAGGGAAACCTAAGATCTAAAATGATTTACAACCAATTCTAAAGTCTGGTCATTTAATTCAGAATTATATATAATTTGTATTAAGAATCCCCCAGCATCATTTAATCGGGTTATAAATACAAAAAAATCTAAGTGGGGACATTTACATGACATTCCCAGAGGATGACAATGAATAAATAACAGTAACCTCCCCTCACCACCACCTCTCTCTCAAACTCCTCAGTCTTGAGGCCAGCGGGTGACTGAATGAACCTGGTACTGGTCATGTGAGGGCACACGTGAGGAGTGGGAGAAAAGGAGAAATGGAGAGCCGTAATTGAAACCTCATGACCTGCAGTTGAAACAGGCGGGGGGGGGGGGGGTACTAGCTTATCATTCATCTGCCTCTTGACTTATTATTGACTTCCTGTGAATCCAGTAGACCAGGCTTCTTCACAGAATAGAGTCTTAACTAATAAGATCATTAACCCCACCCTGTCTGGCTACTGTCTTTAATTTAGTCAGCAACTACACGTGATAGGGGACCAGGAATGAGTGCTGGGCCTCTGATCCTCTAAGTTGAATCTTGCGTAAGTCTTGCAGCTCTTCTTTAACCTCCGGCTGAAAAGCTTTTCTGAGTAACTGAAGTTGATGCCTCTCTCACTCTCCTGACGCGGCACGTTCTTACCTCTCGTGGAATCCGGCGAGCGCCGCATCTGTTAATGACGTTCAATGGCTGCCTGAGCGTGGCGATGTGCAGAAGAACTGGGACTCCTTTGTCCCCTTGGTCTCCCCCCCCCCCCCCCCACACACAGACTAGGGCCCCGCCTGACCGCTCTGCTGAGAATATAGATCTAAAACAACTATTTTTCTTTGCTGTTACGTACTGCTGCAGATGCCAGCGGAGGCGAGTGCCAAGGTAACTTGGTCACGCTGTCCGTCTGCTTGTCTTTAGGTGGACGTGTTCTGTGCATGTCTCCTGATGGTTTTTGATTGTAAACGACAGCGGTTAATGGGAATGTGATCTGGAGCTGTCGCATCGATACCTGTCGAAGCATCAGGAGACGGACTGAGATTTAATAAGCTGGCATGATGTCAAAAACCACACCAGGCTGTTGAAATGAGTGTATTGTGTACGGTATATTGTGTTTGGTGTGCGTGTTTGCTTGGTACAGTCAGAGTACTTCATTGTAAGTGTTTCTGTGCCTGGGAACATCAAATTAGGCTGAAAAAAGCCTCTTTTCTTTCTTCTTCTTTGGTTGTGCTTAAATGAACACAGCATCATTCTGTTCCCTCCAAACATCAGGTGGCGGCCGATGGCAGTGCTCACGGGGTAGGTCCTAGTGATGACATCATCATCCTGCGACACCAGCACCTTCATCAAACATCAGCAACTCTGAACCTATACTAACTCTGCTTTGGGGGAACCAGGTTTCAGCACTAATAATCTCCGACTAACCAGGCCTAGTCTCCTCTCCGTAGATCGGAGAGGATTTTACAATGTAAAAAATACATGAGAAAATGGACAATCCATAATCAAACCCTTACCTCTCTGTGATGAGAACCCAAATATTAAATGGGTGAATAGGTGAATAGGTCTGAATCTGAATAGTTTCACCATAACGTGTCCTTATCTTCCTGTGTTCCTGGGAATTAAATGACTCTTGACTCGTGCTTGGTTCAGAGTCATTCGCTCCCATGATCCAACACTCCAGTCATTGTCCTCACTGAGCACATCATCCGTTACGTACTCCTGTTTGGGAATGTGTGCTGTAATGGCAATGTGTGCTGTAATGGGAATGTGTGCTGTAATGGGAATGTGTGCTGTAATGGGAATGTGTGCTGTAATGGGAATGTGTGCTGTAATGGGAATGTGTGCTGTAATGGGAATGTGGGCTCATGCTGTGGATGGGTGTCTCACTCTGACAGTCGGTCTCGAATGTCCCACGAATGTGGTGTTCATGTGTGGGATGCACTCTACGCACGCTGCATTGGTCAACCATCTCCATGGCAACCGTCTTTTTCAATCATCTCAACGGTGGGATCGGGAAGTTGGTCTCGCACACGCGCACATGCATCAGGGCGGGTTTAATAAATGTGTGTGTGTGTTTCACAGGAGGAGTTCTGCTATCCTGTCGAGTGCCTGACCCTCACCGTGGAGGAGGTGATGCACATCAGACAGGTGCTGGTGAAAGCAGAGCTGGAGAAGTTTCAACAGTACAAGGATGTCTACAACGCCCTGAAGAAAGGAAAGGTGAGAACGCCACCTCCGAGCCTCCATAGCTACATCCGGATCTCTGGAGGCTTCACCACCATTTTTATTTTGTATTTTGAGAGTCCCATTGAGATTAAAAATCTATTTTTCAAGGGAGACCTGACCAAGACAGGCAGCAACATAAAAACACAGTTACAGACAGAAGAACACAGATTGAGACAAAACAAATTAAAAATAAAAATTATTGAAAACTAAGAGTCAGTTACGTGACATGGGTAATTTAGAAACTTTGACATTTATAAGAATAGTGTGAAGATGAGGGTTGGGCTCTGCAGAGTTGTCGGGAATATAGTCTGTCCACACACACACACACACACACTCATGCACACACACACTCATGCACACACACACTCATGCACACATTCACTCACTAAATCACAAATCGATCCCTGACCCCACATTTTCCATTTAGTTTAGCAAATCTTTCTTGAGATTGAAATCAAGACAAATGTCATCGACTTGGTTTGACAATCTGTTCCCACTAAGAAAGGAGGATGTGGTTGCTAACATGACGACACTTCCCACTCCTCAGCTTTGCTTCTCCTGTCGCACCAAGAGGTTTTCCCTCTTCACCTGGTCCTACACCTGCCAATTCTGCAAAAGGTAAAAGCCCATCACAGTTGAGATTATGTTCAATTCAGTGTTGCGTTAATCTGTATTCGAATTAAGGATATTCGATTCTGAGATGATGAGAGATTTCTGTTTTCCCTTTAGGCCGGTTTGCTCTCAATGCTGTAAAAAGGTACGAGGAATTCTTCCTTTCTTACATTTACATTTAGTCATTTAGCAGGCGCTCTTATCCAGAGTGACTTACAGTAAGTACAGGGACATTCCCCCCGAAGCAAGTAGGGTGAAGTGCCTTGCCCAAGGACACAACCTCATTTTGCACAGCCGGGAATCGAACTGGCAACCTTCACATTACTAGCCCGATTCCCTAACCGCTCAGCCACCTGACTCCCTCCCTTTCCTAACTCTTCCCTTTCACTCAACACAACTCATACATGAGTGCTTCCTAGCCTGCAAAGCCATTCCCACACCCCCAGAACCGGTCTCTAGATTCATCCGACGCATCCAATCACATCCTCCGCTGTCGTTCCAGATGCGGCTGCCTTCCAAGCCCTACGCCAACCTGCCCATCTACTCCCTCGGCCCCAGCACCCCCGCCAAGGAGGAGGCCGGCACCACTGCGGCTTCGGCTCAGCCGGATACTCCTTCCTCCGTATCCGGACACCACCGGAACAGCCTGCGGCGCAAGTATGTTGTCTCTCATCTCCTCACCACCTTTGGTCTACAGTGTTCAAGGATGGATGTATATAAGGACATAACATTGAACATTTCTATCTGATCCCTCCCCCTAACCCCCAGGCTGTCCAAACACAACAGCAGCGATACCGGCTCACGGGACCTGGCAGAACTCCCCAAGGAGCTTACGGAGGACTGGTGCACCATGGAGGTGTGCGTGGACTGCAAGAAGTTCATCTCGGAGATCATCTCCTCCAGCAAGCGCAGCCTGACCGTGGCCACCAAGCGGGCACGCCTCAACCGCAAGACCCAGTCCTTCTACGTGTCCTCCGCCAACGCCAGGGACTACCGGCCCTCTGAGAGGACCATCAACGAAGTGTGAAACCTTCGCGTGGATGGTAGACACTACTCCGGGGGGGGGGAAACATCTCCTTAAACCTCTTTAAAACACTGTATGTGAAGTGGTGGCTTTTGTAGATGGAACGTGAGGGGCTATCAGGTCAAGTCTGTAAGAGAACGTCCTCTGAGCGATGATGGTAGGATATGTAACGGTTGTTCTGACCGACGGTGCCAGTAACTAGAGTATTCCAAAGTAATTCCCAAGAATCCAGTTTGGAAAAGCTGGTCAGTGGTCCACTCAACTGCATCTCCTTTGCAGCTGACTGACTTGGTTTCTTTGATGATATTCAAAATGGTGGTCGTCTTTGGCAGGTTCTAAATACCAAACCTTTCTAAAAAGTGCCCAGTAAAAGACATTCCTCCCCCAGTTCAGTATGGAGGTACAACTATATTCCATTTGTATCTATTTTTATCTGACGTATTTGAATGGCTCTAGCTATCTGGGGGGTGAGTAGGTTTCACGCATAGCTGCTGTGGTCATGGAGAAGAATCCAACCAGAGAATGTATATTTGTAATAGTCACATGGAAGGAAGTCTACTGTGTGTAAATAGTTGAGCGAAGGATCCCTTGCCAGATCTTGGATGTAAATAAATACCCAGGTCCTGTTTACGCCCTAGCCCTCAGGAAGAACTAGCCGATCGTCTATCTGACAGATGCACTGTTGATCCGTCAGTTAGGTCTGACACGGTTCTGGATTCTCTACCATTCCCCAACACTCTTTTCCTACCCTTTAATAAGTGGCATGATAAATATAACACAACTTGTTTTGCAAATTGGAGATTTGATTACAGGTCGTCGATCAACTGAAGATGTGTGTTGGGAAGTGCAAGTCTGGGATGAGTTCATGTGGGTTTTAGCCACTTGTGTGTATGATGTATTTTAAATAATGTGCCTGGTGCCAAAAAGCGCTCCTCCTTACATTACATTTACATTCCTCCTTCTGAATGATCTGTAATTATGTTGACTAGTTGTACATTGTAAATAGTGATGGAGCTGGAAACTGAACTGGAAGGTTTTGCCCTATTCTTAGCTAGCGCACAGCGGCTGTTGACTGTGTCCTTGTAAATGCTGTACATCCAAATCCTTCAAAAATAGAGAATTATTTCTAATACTCAAGTCAATGTCATTATTATAATTATAATTATTGTTATTATTTATTGTGTATTCTAATATTGTCATCGTTTCTATTATTGATATTCTTCAAAATTATTTTATTATGTCTTAGTATTAAGTTATTGACTCAGCTATATATCTGGAATAAGTTTCTGGAGTGATCAAATTGTTTGTCAAGTTCCTGTCTTAATTAAGTAAATGTCTTCATGTATTTGTTTGTTTCACAGTGAAAATTTCTAGGGTTCCTCTCGGACAAGGGTTGATTGTGTGAACACATTCTGGAGACGGGTTTAGATTAAAACACACCACACTGATTTGAATGTAGGTAACAGGGTATTGTGTGTTTTTCAGAGTGTTATTGCCTCTGATTTTTTTTTTTTTTTTTTACTGTGTCTTTCAGACAAATATTTTGACTGATGCACAGACACTGTGCTTGCACACTTCCTTACTTACTAGTATAAAAACACACACAACCTTAGACAGTTTTATTTTCTAATCAGTTGATTGCTTGGTGATTCCCGTGGTACTATGAACAATGTCCACATTGACCAGAACAAAATTTTCCAGTTTGAAGATCATGATGTCATATTTTATATTTTGTCTGACCTTGTTTGTTTTGATACCAGTAAGGCAGGAATGGTGTGAATTCTATCCATGTAATTTTTTTTTAATGAACGAATGACAATAAAATGATCCAATTCTTTCAAACGATTTTTCATTATTCCATTGATGGTACATCTGTTATTTTTCAAATAATAAAATAAAATTGTTAGACAAATATAGAACTTCAGTGTCTGTGTAGAAACAGTCTACCCTTTGAAGTATTTAATGCATCTCATGTTAGACTCATGTACCAGATTTACCCCCAAAAAATGACCATGGAAAAGTCGACCAACTAGACATTGAGAAACACACTTGATAATAGTCTGTTCTCAATACTGTGAGATTCTCATATGCAGGCAGCGCCACCTGCTGGTAATTCCTGGACTTGTATCAAATGATTTCTTCCACCAGATGGCGCCATGTGTTAAGTGCTGGGAAGTTTGATAGGCTTTCCAACTCAAACTCTGGAGAGCAACCCTCCTGTTGTAATTGGCTTTTCAACTTACAAGCTTATTATTTAAAACATCCCAGATGAGGACTGTAGTGGACACCTATTTTTTATTTTTCTATATTATTTTATCGTATTTTATATTATATATCCCTAGTATTTTATTTTGTTGTACATTTTCTACATTTTTATTTTGTTCATTATGTTTAAATGTTCACTGTATGGACCTGCCCACCAAAGTAAATTCCTTGTTTGGGACCACTTGGTGATTTAACACTTCTGATTCTGATTCTACAGGACAGAAGATCAAACCAGGGCAGGTCAGATTCAAACCGATGCTACTCAGGTGAGTATTAAGTTGGCATACAAGATGTTTACTGAAATGTAGTGCCCAAAACATTTAGACAAAAAGTATTTTAGTCTCAGTAAAGTGATTGTAGGCTTGTCACTAAACTAGAACTTGAGAAAACACCCTAACCAGAACATGTCACATGGGAGAAAAACAAAACACTGGTTAACCAGGTCCAGTTCCTAGAGTGACAGGCTTTCAGCACCTGTCGGATCCTAATGACCCAGAGTTGGGCCAGTTATACAGGTGTAAACCCTCTGTAATCCCCCTGTCTGACACACTTACACAAGGCTGGAATTACAGGGGGGCACTGGGTTCTTTCATAACAAACCAGACCCCCCTGAACAAAACAAAGTGATTTGAAGATCGCAGCGGTGGCATTCTTGTTTGCGTAAACTAAAATCTAATTTAATGTGTTTAGATTTCAGCGCACCACAACAACAACAAAAAACTTTTGACAGCACATATACAGTAATTGACAGTCAATGCTAGAAATGTATTGAGGTATCTTCAAATCATGGTAAATCAACAGAGTAAACCATGCTATTAAAGTACACAAATGATCAAAAATATCCAATAATCATCACATGATGTGGTAATGCTAATTGGTATGATAATATCCAAATGCATCCCTACCAGAAAGCTCTTCTAATGATAACCCTTGTATTTATGGATCCATGGCCGACCCTCATTAGAAGGGTCGTTTGGGAATGGAGTTTCTATTATTGAGGCTTTAGAGTATGTGTTTAGGTGTGTGTGTGTGTGCGTGTGTGTGAGCTATCATCACCGTAATGCTACACCCGGGGGTTAGAACAGACAAGGCCCAAAATAGCCTGGTTCTGCCTCCCCTCAGGGTGACCCACAGGGTTCCATGGTGGACAGACACACGTCAGTAAAGAGGCTGTGCATTTAGCAATACCTCAATAAAAATTTGATAGCGTGTTCTTGTCAACGGAGGTAATACTGTACAGGCTAACAGAACCAAAGGAGAAACAGGTGACTGATGTCAGTCGACTTGGTTAATTCCGTTCACTAACAGGGCATGTGTAGGACGTGCGTAGACATACCAAACACCAGCAGTTTGGGGTGGGAGACAAATGACTGGAAAATATGTTAATGGTTCAATCTTTAGCCCTTGGTTGCTACGCTGGTGATTCAAATACAAGAAAAGGGTGGAGCTTCTAGGGTTACCATTCACCAGAACATTTCTCATGGGGGCAATGGAAACCAGTGTTGTGAAGCATGTGGCCAAACACTTCATAGAAGAAATATACCATGTCACACAGCTAAATGCACAACGACTGTGTGAAGTGGTTGATCCTTTATAGAAAACAAATTTCTCAGAAAGCGCAAAACGAAAACCGAATCCCCCTGTGTAATATAATTTAACTTTGTTTCCAATGTTTCGTGGTCTTTAATGTTGTGCAACAGATCGGAAACTGCAGATTCACTGACAAATTGACCTTTGTGGTTTTGTAACCGGATATGTCCGTGACCTGTGTGTTGACAGCGGTCAAACTATACGCAGAATGTGACTTAACCTGCTTTAGAGACCTACAAAGACAATCCTCAATGTGAAACTCTTTTAGCCTACTCATCATGGCACAGATTGCAAGGTTTAATGCTGAACTGTCCAAGGACACAATGAAGAAAAGGTTTCATTTTGCAAAAAATGCTCTTTAATAATAGCCACATAGAAATAAGACTTCATTCTTTTATAAAACACAAAGAATAATAAATATGAACAATTTAACACGTTTAGTAAATAAAGATAAACATATAACGTTTCGGGTTGGCTAGCTGCAGTAGACGTAAACCGATATGCTAAATGGAGATGTGAAACAGAAGGAAGTTACTCACCACACAACTTGTGGTTCCCGTGACAACGGTTGTAAGTGACAAGTGACTGTGCAACAGGTGTAGTATTAGTTAAAGAGTGTAGCATTAATTATGTCAGTAAAATAGTTATTTGTAGTCTCAACATGGCGGTAAAAGGTGTATTTTACTAACGTTCTCCACAGATGCATGTTTCCTATATTTATTATTCTCCCTAAAGGTAAGGGAAGTCCATTTTAAAATGGGTGTTTTTAAGAATTTTTGAATTGTGAACAGTCTACTGTTAACAGATCAAATGAGCTGCCTTAACCTTGAAGTATTTTTCTAAAATACTGTATATGGAAGCCATACTTTATGTAAAGTAGTACACCTATAGCAGCATATGGCAACTGTAGAACATTGAGTGGCCTTACAGCTTTGAAAAAACAGCTGTATCATGTTCACTACAGGAGTTCTAAGTTGGTGATATGATAACACAAAAAGAAAGAGCATGTTTGCAATACAGGTTACTTATTTTGGTTTTGTAATTGTTTTGCAAGTTGAGCCCCACAGAATATAAGAGGTCTCAAAATATATTTTCTTTTAAATGTTTAGGCCTACCCATTACAAAACACCTCTTAATGAAAACACAGGCACACCATGCATTTCTCAGCTGATTGCAATGTATTGGTAATGTTATTTAATTTAAATAAATAGTCAAGACACCTACAAGAAAAGAACAATATTGCACACAACACATTTTTTAAATTTCTCTCAGGACTTGGGGTAAACATATCCAAGTGTTGACCATTTTTCAGTAAATTGTTAGACGTTTTATCAGGGTTTAGGAGGAATGTAATTTCTATATAAAGTGGCTATTGACATGGCTGAAAGTCTCAGCCTGTTTGTGGTAATTGGAACAAGGGAAAAATCGTACAATTCAACAACAGTAGGCCTCTAAATAATTACAGGGCATTGATCCATAATTGTAAGGTTGACTAAGGAATACAGCCATCTGCTTGTGGATAGTTTTGGATCAAGCTTGAGTCTGAACAGCTGTGCGTTGCGTAAGTCTTTGGTGTCCTTTGCCTGTTCTTTGTGGGGTCCATAGTTTACTCCCAAGGCTAGTGTGACACCTCTGTTCGCCACCTGAGGTCTTCTTTGATTTAGAACACTGCAGATGCTAGCTAGCCTACCATGCCTTGTAGCCCTAGCATGCCAGTTAGCCTAGCATGCCTGCTAGCTTTGCAACCTAACATACCACCAAAGACATCACTGAGCCGTGACGGAACGCCGCCAATTTGAGATGGTTTGCCGTCCTGGCTTGGGGGAGGCCAATAACTTTGGCATGGGGGTCAGGGTTGAGGGGTTTGTAGGTGGGGTTGTGTTATAAATGGGCAGGGGCCCCTAGGAGGAGTTAGGGGTCAGGGTGGATTTGGCCTATTTGAGACACAAACCAAGGGTAGGGAGCCGTGGTCGAACAGCTTGTAGGGAAGTGTCCCCCTCGAGGTCCAAAGATCTGTCTTTGGGTCGTAACACTCAAAGCAGTCAGAGTCCTCAATGACGTCTTGACTGTTGAGGAAACGTCCACCTGTCACGTAGATCTTGTTGTTGATAACCGTGGCGCTGTGGTGCATTCTTCGCTCCTTCAGGTTCTCACATTTCACAAACTTGTTGGCTTTGGTGTCATAGGCTATCATTCGTCGAGTGTACCCTGAAAAGAAAAAACAAAATCCACCAAAAACAATGAAACTGAAGCTCAATAACTTAAGGTTTAATACATACAGCATGAAAAACAAGGATCACCATCTAGACTCACCTCCTATGATGTAGATCTTGTCTTCGATGACAGCAGCAGGTGCACACACATTCTTTACCGTCCTGGTCTCCAGTCGGGACCACAAGTTACGAGAGATGTGATACACCTGAGCAAAGGAAACCCACATTATATCAGCTGCCATCAAAGCTTATAGATTACCCATCGGCCCATAACGTACTGTAGACACCGAAAACACACAAAACACATCCACGAAACTTCTCTAACCTGTATCAGTCGGACAGGATTCTGCATGGCGTCCTCTCCTCCAAACACGTAGATCCTCTGGTCGTTAGCTGCCACAGCCGGGTGGAGTACTGCCGTGGGTAAGGGCGCCATGGCCTCCCATTGGTTAAACATGCTGTTGTACCTCTCCACTGAGTTGGAGATCTGTTTGTCCGGCCCAATGCCTCCTAGAACGAAGATAAAGTGCAAGTAGGAGACACTCTGGTGGGCGTAGCGAGGCTCCAACATGGGCTCGGCCGTCCGCCATTGGTTGGTCTTCAGGGAGAGGGTGTAGACGGTGGAACTGACGGAGCTGTCTCCGGACGCCATGCTGAGGCTGAGCCCTCCGACCACGTAGAGGATGCTGTGGATGCAGACGTATGCCGCCTTGTAGAGTCGCAACGGCAGCTTGGCCAACCACTGCCACCGCTGGGTCCGTTCGTCGTAGAGCAGGGCCTCGCGAGACGTCTGCTCGTTGTTTTTGCGCCCGCCGACCACCACCAGAGTCTCCCGGCAGGTGTAGCGGCGTGGCGTGGTCCACAGCGGCTTGAGCTCGCGGCCGCACTTGGCGCTGACGGAGAGCATGAGGCGCCGGACCGAGTCGATGATCTCGGTGCAAAGGGTGGAGGACTGCACGAGAGGGTCGTTGGCGATGAACTGGAACAGGTAGGTTGGGTGGATGTGGCGCAGGCGCACCTTCTTGAAGAGGTCGTGGATGGCGCCTCGCCGCGAGAACGGGTCATGGTGGATCCAGGCCAAGAGAGTCTCGAAGACCTGCTCCTCCTCGGCGCACAGTCGGTCGTCCTCGAGGTAGCACATGAGCTCGGGCAGGGATAGCTCGCAGAAGTCTTCCGAAGCCGCCACGTCCGAGAAACTCCGCACCGCCATCTCCTTGGCCTTCTCCTTCAGGCTGGCGCAGTGAAGGATCTCAGACAGACGTACCATGCTCAGGCAGTTCTCCGGGCTCAGCTGCTCCTGGAGGAACGCCGAGCAGGCCTCGAAGAGACGTCCGTAATGCAGCATGGACGCCGCCTGCATCAGCGGCAGCACGAGCTCCATGGTGATGGTGATGGCGCCCGTGTAGATGTAATCCACGATGCCGCTCAGCACGTCGGGGGAAACGCCCTTCAGGTCGACGCGGGTCTGGCTGCTCTCCAGGAAGTTGCTGCAGAACATGGCCCGGAAGTAGGGACTGCTGGAGACCAAGACGTTTCGGTGGCAGGGGATCTCCTGGTGCTCGCTGCACAGAAGAACATCCGTGAGGATCCTCTCCAGACGGAGGACGTTCAGCTGGGAGAGCAGGAGGCTCGACAGCTCCGGGTCTTTAAACGGGAAGACCTCATGCGATGTGCAGGCCATTCTATATGTGTTATCGGATCGAAGGAGAACAGAGCGAGAAGCAAACAGAGAAAGGATTCATGTGAGGGTTGTTAAGACGGTGAACATATTAAATTCACAGGAACAACGTTGTAATACTTTATGAAATCCTGCAGATGTTTTAGATCAACTGAGCTCAAAATCTCTTCGTAAAATCTCTCTGGCCTATATTCTTCCACATCCAAAGGAAGGAAGTAAGGAAAGAAAGGAATCCAGGAGCAACGCATTTCAGTCAAAGGGGAGCGCAGCCAACTTGTTTCTACATGACCCGAATTTCACCTTTGCCCTAAAATAAATGAAATTGTAGTCCCTTCCTGTCCTAGCCACAGAAGAGTCACAATGGCAAACCTTTCCCAATTAAACTACAACTCTTTTCATGGGAATTGTTACGGCTGCCGACACAGCTTTCTATTTCCACTCTGTCTCCTAAATCATCTTAATGCATTCCATATAGGACTAAGCCACATCTCAATCTCAGTCCTCATCACGGCTGACTTTATCGGAGTTGATGTGTCACAGTCCCAGCTGTTTCTCTCTCTGTCTTTTTCCCCCCCTCTCAGTGGGTTTGCCCTTGACAGCCCTGGCACTTAGACCAGGGGCATTTCATAGGGCTATTATCAACACTAAGTCTTCTAATCACCCCCGAGACAGCTACTGGTAAACATGGGGCCCACCCAGCCAGAGCTATATTTGGCACATAATCATTATTCTTTATTATTAACTGCTGTTGCTCATGAGTGACACCCCACCAGTGGTGGTATTCCCCAGACTTTGTGGAACACAGCCTGAAATTCATCCAGCCTTGTTAGGGACTGTTCTAGAATACATGAATAAAACATCAATTTTTTTTGCACGTTGTTCGGCATTTGACCTTTTTTTATGAATCTTGGATACATGCTGGTAGCTTTCAATGTTTTTATCGAGTCCGATTAAATTTGACAATCGAAAATTCCATTCCATTTGAAATGTTTATGATGATTACGGTAATTAATGACAGCCATGAAGATGCATTTCTTCTTGGCGCTGAGACAAACCCATCACTGGGTGCTGTACATAGCTGGTACTACAAGGACCCTTAGAAATGTGGTTACGGGCATGAGGTAGGGCTGGATCAACGCATCTAGACCCCACCAAAGAGGAGCATAACACACTGTCTTTGACCAATTTAGTAACCTTCACTAAACCCAACAATGCCATAATAAACTCAGTAGAACTAAATCAAAGACTAGTTATGACTAAAGTTAACAATTACTTACGACTGATAACTCATAACTACCAAAGGTTTGTATGGGTCTTCTTACCTCTTAACTGTGAAGTGATGACATCCACAATCTCCCACAAGTCTGTCTGGAATCAGGAAACACTCAGAGAACCCCGAAAAGCCAAAACATTGCGCAAAAAGCCAGTGAGACTAAACTTTCACGAAGCTAATGAGATGACATGCGAGGGACTGCGCAGTGTGTGGAGAGAGAAAGGTACTATGAGGTCTGCAGTTCAGCGTTTGCCATGAGGCCACTGTGTACATTCCTGCTGCTAATAATAGCTTCCGGGACACACTCCTCCTGTCCCGGGTTCTCATGTGACACCCCCCCCCCCCTGTTTGATAGCGAACTTCCAGGGCAAACGCTTCAGCACAGATCCATCACAGCTCTATGTTTACTATGGCAGGAAGACTATGGGGTCCTGGATCAGCCCCTGAAAGCCCACCCAGGGAGGCGTTTGATTCTGCCGCTGCCCCCGACCCTTACCCCCCCAACACACCTCCTCCACCCGCCTCTGCCCTGCCCCCCAGTTGCCACCCTGCCTCAGTTTGTCAGTTTGTGCAATCCAGGAAGTGGGTAAATATAGGCTGGCGCTGATGGCCCGTCCTGAGGCAGGGCAACAGCTGAAGCCTCCAGAACCAGTTGCCTCGGTTTGCCTCGAGGTGGGCCTGTGGAGGGGCTGGAGAGGTGGTGGTAGGTGAGGGAGGGAGGGAGGGAGAGAGTGAGAGAGGGAGAGAGAGAGGGAGAGAGGGAGAGAGAGGGAGAGAGAGAGAGAGAGAGAGAGAGAGAGAGAGAGAGAGAGAGAGAGAGAGAGAGAGGGAGAGAGGGAGAGAGGGAGAGAGGGAGAGAGGGAGAGAGGGAGAGAGAGAGTGCTCTCTGAGGCCTTTGGGGCTTCGCCAGTGAACCTGGAGTGGGCTAGTTCTGGGGCCGATTAATATAATAATTATAATTATTAATGTTGATTAATTACTTGAAATGACTGATGCACCCACAAAGGCATGTAATTAAGAGAAAGACCAAGGAACCTACCGTACAAACATAATCTCTTAGAGGTAGTTATACTGTATTTACAGCAATACATTTCCTCACCTCACACGTGCTTAGAAGGGTGTCTTTAGAACGTACAGTGTTTGTGGCTATTTCCAATAACAGTAATCTGACAAAAAGTTCTGCTATATCTTCCAACATAACTCCAGACTGCAGACTACTGATCTGGCAACGCACCCGTCCTTTAGCGCTCTCTTTTCCGGAGGAGATGAGATGAGTTACCGTGTTTGTTTAACTGCATATGATGGAATCAGAGATGCAGCGGGATAGATTGAATAACACAGCAAGACATGTCTTACATGAGTAAGACGTCTGCTGGTTAGGCCTCGTCATTCGTCTGGGCATACAGTTTTGGTTTGGTCAACTGTTGAAGTGTAACTCTATACTGTTTATTATGGTTACCAAGTGACAGCCTAATTTACTGGTAGGTTGCGTGTACGCACAACAGCTTCTCTACGACCGAACCTGTGGATTTGGCCAAATTCACATTACACGTTATATACTTGTACACTTTTAAGCTCACACTACAAAAATGTAATACAATTCAATTGCATTAAAATATTGCAAGGGATATTTGTTTTCAGCTTTAAGAAGTATGATTGTACGGCACTTGAGAACGTATATCCCTCTCCCATTTCCCAGTATTTGAATAATGAGTTTATATGGTTTTCTCTGGCGATATAAAATGTGTGTGCCTTAAACATCCATTAATCAAATCAATCAACCCGTCATCGCAATGGGTCGATCGTTAACGACCCCCTCCGTTTGCAACACCTTATTGGTCACGCCTCGACGGAAGTGACGAACACAACTAAAAGCGTGACGAACGGTGGCACGAAAATACAACAAGGAAGTGGACATTTACTGAAAAGGAAACCTATACAGATTGCAAACATCGCCAACTTTAAAGTTATTTTGTTCATTTGTCAAGTGTCGGGGGGTATAGTCATCTTGGACTTGCCCAGAAGCCCGTTGCTGTTATTGTGAGTCCCGATTCCATAAGCAATGAACACTGACGTGGAATTTCACATTAGGCAGAATTATCCGTGGAACAAGCTACCAGCAAATGTCAAACAGGTAAGCCATCGCTTGAGCGATTTGTCATTCATGGAATCTGTATTTATACGGTGAGAAGTAAGCGTCCCCACGAGCGTCGTTTGTGTAACCATATGCACCTGCATTGGCACTGAGTTTGTCATTCAGTCGAAAGCCACAACGGACCATCTTCAAAGCACTAGTACATTAGCTATGCTAGCTGAAGCTAATCTCCATCACATGACTCGACGAGTGATACGATGATACCGTATGCATACCAACTGTATTTACGTAAACTAGCTAGCTATAATAGCGAAGGAATATTGTTAGTATTTTCTTTGATATTGCCAAGCTAAAAGTGTTGCTGCAAGCTATATAGCCTCTAGATTTCCTTGTGTAAATCTCACCTGATCCCACCAACACCGAGCTATTATGCCAAGATGTCGTGTTTAACTGGAGGCGGGTGCATGCCAGTGCTTGACTGCACACTGTCAATGTCAAGCTAGTAAGTAATAGTAAATGCGGCACTCGAGTGTCCTTTTGCATTATCTCTGTCCATTGCAGTATCCTGTATTGTTTTACAGAGCCTGGGAAATTCGCAGCGAGAATATGAGAAGCATGTTTTGCTGTACAGTATTCGGAATCAACTACGATTCCGCAATAACCTAGGTGAGCATCCTAGATATCAGCTCTCCTCATTGCTTCTACTAATTAATTGATGTCAGCACAAGATATTCTCGTATAGCCTACCAGTAGCTTATGTTCAACACAAAGCTGCACTATACCTACTTAATTAACACCGAGATAAATAATATCCACACTCATGACTTGTAATGTTGTACATGCATGATGTCACACGTAATTGCCATACATGTCTTTATGCATTTTTATCAAGTCATATTATAGCTGTCTCCAAAAATGCAACATGTGAAGTCCCACATTGAGTTTCAAGGCCTAGATGCACCTTTTTGATCAGATAATTGTTTAGCTAATTCATTTGTACCCTCTTGTACATTTTCCCTCTTGAACTGATTTTTTTTCCCCTTGGATGTGTCCCGTCTGCGCAGTGCGACACGTGAGGAAGGATGAGAGAAAGTATTATGAAGAACTGCTCAAGTACAGCCGGGATCACCTGATGCTGTACCCCTACCATCTGTCTGACATCATGGTGAAAGGCCTGAGGATCACCCCTTTCTCCTACTACATAGGAATCATGGAGGTACGATGCCAGACTTGCGACTGCCTTGTGCTAAAAAATGTAATAGTGAGATTGTGACACGGTTGAATTGAAACTGACATTGTGGAGGATCATGCACAACATTGTGGCGATGATCAACATCATGGAGATAATCAATCTGGCATGGGTTGTAATTTCTAATTTCAATCCCCTTATGTGCTTTCCTCCCCCCTTGTACATATGTTGTTTTTGTGTCTTATAAAAAAAAAAACTAACAAAAACACCGGCACTCTCAAGCTGTGCCAAGTGCTGCTGGCACAAAGCAGGTGTGGAAAAAAATGTTTCAGGGCTAGTCTGCTTAGTCAACACAATCTTTTGAGCCCCAGGAGAAAGACCATTAGTAAAAAAAATTGGTGTAACAAAAAGGCCTTTTGGCAGAATTGAACCTATAGTATCAGGTGGTCAAAAGTTTTTCCTCTAAATATTATTCACGTGTGCTCACTATGCGGTTGTTTTTAGCATTGTAACTTAATGTCTACCATTCCCCCGCTAACAAGATTCTGGAAGTCATGGTTACACTCGACCAACCACCTCAGCTCATGTCATGTGACAACTGGGTGGACTTTGTCTATCCAAGTTCTCTGTGTGTGTGTGTGTGTGTGTGTGTGTGTGTGTGCCTTAGTGTACTGTAACTGAATACATAAGGAGTGTTATTAAGCCAGACCCACTGTCATATCTTAAATGGTAAACGCATTAGTAATGAGTTCCAAGGTCTAGATTGTGACTCATTGGAGGTTGAGGTTGATTTTGCGATTGTTCTACCTCAAGTGAATAACAGACTGATTAAACATTCGGAATCTGTTTTCATTGTCATGCTGCTCTGAACTCAAAACCGCCTGATTTTTGTTCTGTGTGGAAAAATGTAGAAATTTGCTTTCTTGCTCGCAAAGTCACATTCTGCCAAACCATCTACATGACTGAAGGAGGGATATGACATACTTTGATAATCCCTTTTATGTGCTTGGTGAAAATGGGAAGTTGGAAATTAGCTCTGCGACTTTATCTGTTCACAATTAATCAAAGCTAAGGAAATGGTAACACAAGGAGGGAAATTGGTTGAATGTTTTTTTTTTTCCTCTGTGATTGCTTCCCACTTCTAGGACATCATGAACAGCGAGAAAAGTTACGACTCCCTGCCTAACTTCACTGCTGCTGACTGTAAGTCTCTCGTTCTCCAATTCTCTTTATCTGATTAACCCTGTGCATACACAACCTATGTGTCTCATAGTTACAGTAGTAGTTAGCCAGCATTTTGCTTTGAACGGACCCAAGTCACTGTTGCAAAACTGCAATTTCAAACGTGGTAGTTTTGCAGGGTTATTTAACTTATAGCCGTCAGATTAACTAGGTTTTGGCAGCGGGCAGATAGAGATCTGTCCGCTGTGACTGCCTGACAGAAAGACGCCATCAGGGCCGTCATCAGGCAGCCAAACCTGGGATCGGAGGGCTTCTCTGCTCTGATCTCTGGAAAGAATGGAGCTTCAGTGGTCTTTTTGCAACTCACTTAGACCTGTATTAAGGGCAGCAATGGACATCACTGTTTTGAACTTCTCTTTGAATCTCGAACCTTGATTGCAGATTCCCTGCCCAGTTTTCACCACGGCGCACACATTATCACACCGCAGGTTCCCAAGGACAGGGAATGGAGGGTGATTTAGTGTGTGGGTGGGGGCAGGGTTTAGATGTGCATCAGACTCTTCGAGTTTCAGGAAAAGCAATTCTTTTCCAATTTACCTTTTGCTTAGCTGAGCCTGGGTAGGCAGGCACTAATCAGGATATCTCCCCCTGCCATTTGCTGCCGCAAAATGGTCAAATCTGTAAAAAGTAACGTGTGACCAAGGTAGAATATATCACAACTTGCAGGAAGTTGACAAAACGTGAGACAGAAGTTTGTGGAGACACCTTGACTGCAAAAGAGTTCCTTCTGTTAAATCAAGACTAACAATTTTGAACTTCTTCTGAACTAAGTTAACCATCAGAGAAACAATTCTCTAATGACTACAACTGTTGAGTTGTCGATTGAAAATGAGGCTGAACTCATGTTCCCTTCCCACCTCAGGTCTAAGGCTGATGGGCATAGGAAGAAACCAGTACATTGACTTGATGAACCAGTGCAGGTCCTCCAAAGTAAGAACGACATTTGTCAACAACTCGCCTTCTGTTTCCTGTACCGTATTTCATCACTGCCTCTAGACACAAGGATTATACAGAAGTTCAACAATAAACCAAATTATTTACTTGAATGAACTCATGAGACGTGTAGTAAAAGGACACATTTTATATGTATATATTTTCCATAAAATCTTTCATACCCATTATAGAATTTGAACTTTGTTGTAGAAAGCACTAGAAATATAAAATGTTTGCCCTCAAACTAGTTATATACATATATTATAATATTTTAATTTCCCCATGACCTCGCCCACACCACCTGCCCTTCGTTTTTTCCCATCAGAAATTCTTCCGTAGGAAATCGGCTCGAGACCTGCTTCCCTCCAAGCCTGTGGAAATCTCTGTGGAGCCCTGGTGGGTGGCGCAGACAGGATACATCACCGAGGACGACATCAGGGTACTGTCACAGTCCTAGTCCACTCTGACCAGCCCAGAGCACACAGCACTGTTTGGAGATGTGCAAAGATGCTTCCTGGTGTGATAGACGCGTACCAAGGGCCTTCTGTGATTGGCTCTGCTTCTTGAAGACGAAGCGGCTTACCAGCATGCTTGTGTTGTTTTCAAGCTCCACAAGCTAATTTTGAAAAATAAAAATAAATTTGAAAAGAATTGGTACAAACCTTAAAGTAAATTGATAAAGTTGCACAATTGCAAAGTACCAAAAGCAACACTGAGAAATTGAGCATACATCTTGTACTTGTTGTTGCTTTTCGTCTATTAAACGTCTATATGCCACCACTACGACTATCCAAACTGGTCAGATTTCGACCCTGCTTCTTTCTGATTGATTTCACGTGGTGCTTTTCTTCCCTCCACTGTCCATCTGCCACACACACACACACACACACACACACACACACACACAAACACTTAAAATGCCAGCAGCTGTGTGTGTTGTGTTTGATTACAGATCTGCTCCACGGCAGAAAGAAAGGCCATCGATAAGATGATAGATTCTGGACCTCAGCTGGCCGGATCAATGGAGTACAACGTAGTTCTTAGTAAGTGCTTTCTCCTCCACCCAACTCTCCTTCTTGCAAAAAAAGGCATTAGTGTATTTATCTGTATCTGCCTGGCTGTACTGTTAAACTGAGTTTTATTGAAGAACAATTTCCAGTGAATAGCTGTCTCTGGCATTACATTTACTGGCACTGCAGCTGTGCTTGGGGTTTATGAGATTGAGACTTGCGGGCCATATCAGGCCACAGGCTGCAATCACTAACAGAAGTAGTTTGAGAGAAGGGAAGGTTGCTTCTTTCCATTAAAATGAAACATTGCTTTTTTTGTGGGAATTTTAGAAGTTTAAAAGATACAGTAGGTAGTTGTTGAATCCATTGTACTGGGCGTTCAAACTTTCATTTGGAAGTTGTTGCTCTGTTGTGAAATGAAATTAAGCTAGGTACATTACAAACTGATCACTTTTTCTTTTGTTAATTACCATTTGACTGACAGTTCAAAACATCCAAAGTGTGACTCTCCTGTGTTCTTCAGGTCTATACAACAGAGGCTACATCTACTTAGATGTGCCCATATCTGATGACAGCTGCATCTCAGGTGTGTGTGTATATACGACCTATCTTGTTTTCTATCAATGTCCCGCCAAGAGTTCTAGATAGAAAAGCAATCAGTCTTTATTTCACGGCGGAGTCCAGGGCCCCGATGGATGAGGATTATGGGTAAATGAGTGCCTAATGATTGTCAATGAGAATGGCATCATTACAGATCCATTTGGCTGTGAACAGGGTAAAGAAAATGTGGATGCCATTTAGATCCCTAAGGTAGCTTCCGTTTTCGCACTATTTACTGTGTTGTAGATTTAAGTGTAAAAGGATAAGTGTTGTTTTTGTAACTATTCAGCTACACACATTTTTTTAAGAAATGTTTGCAATTTTAGAAAAAGTCAAAAATATAAACGTTTACTTACATACTTATTCAGTGCTTTACTTCAGTCATTTGTACACGTTTCAAGGATAAGTGAAGAAAATTAGATGCATCTGACCACAATTTGTCACAACAAGAGTCTGAATACTTATGTAAATGAGATCAGTTTTTGATTTTCCATAAATTTGCAAACATTCCTAAAAACATGTTTTCACTTTAACTATAAGTAAGTGTAGCTGAATGGGGGGGAAATGGCAATTTGATCCAATTACAAAAAAATCGCAAACAACATTTTGGGCAAAAGTTAAGGGCTCCAAATCCATTCTGACACCATTGAAATATTTATTTATTTTGTACCTACATTTGTCTGGCTGTTTCCATTGCCTAACCCCTCCATACTTATGTCATCTAATATTTCAGTGCCCCCTCTTGAAGGGTTTGTGATGAACAGAGTTCAGGGCGATTATTTTGAGACTCTCCTCTACAAAATATTTGTCTCCATTGACGAGCAGACAAACGTATCAGAGGTGGGTTGGGTTTTGCACAACACGCTTGATTTCGGTCCAGTACCTGTAAACAATCATTCGTATTATCGTTTACCTTTGATACAAAGAGAAGTGATGTCACAACGGTCTCGCCAGCTTCTTTTGACCTTCTCTTGTTTGTCTTTCACCCCTCTCTTTCTCTCCCTGTCTCTCTTTCTCTCTGTCTGGCTCTCTCTCTCTCTGTCTCTCTCTCTCTCCTTCCCACTATCCCTCTGTCTCCATGCAGCTTGCAAACGTGCTGGAGATTGACTTGGGTCTAGTGAAGGTGGGTTCTCCTTGCAGGGTGTGGTAAGAGGGTATCCGGGCAGAACCCTGTTTGAAGTTGCAATATTTGGTGACACAATTTGAATCTGTGGCGAATCTGACTCTTAAATTGATGCCAACAAAACAGTGAGGCAATTTGAAAGGGTTCCACTGCCATCTAAAGAGGTTCTAGAACAGAACTCGCAGTAGGTTTTATGGGGCAGTTTGCTATTGCACACAGAGTGAAAGTGAGTTTCTGTATAAATTGCTGTCTTATCACGTAAGACAAAACGGATGACAAACAGATGTCGTGGCCATTCTATCATGTACAAAGGAATATACATGTATGAGAAACACACACGGAGCACTCAAAGCATTACATGAGTGCCACGGCCAGTGGCGGTTCTACACGGGGGCCTACAGGGGCCGGTGCCCCTGTAAAAATGTCCCTGGCCCCCCCTGTGGCCCCCCTGAGCTGACTGAATAAGAAAATGAAATAAATTGATCAAGTTATTACGATTTTATGCGCTAGCGCCAAAAGCGGAACTAATGTGCCCCTCTGATCAAACACTGGTCCCCCCATTGGCCCCCCAATTAGTCTAAAACCTCCACTGGCCACGGCTTCACATCCTGACTACAGAGGCAACTATGAGGTTGAAGCACGCGTTTGAGTCAAATCCCATCTCCGACCTAGTTTTGCCACAGTTCCTTTCACTGTGCTGCGAGACAGCGAACCACCTCAGGGGAAATGGACTCAGCAGTGAGAGGTTGAGACGCACTCTCCTCCTTGAATGTCACTTCCTGTTTATTTAAGTGCTGTACTTCAGGGATATTTGGTGAAATGTTCTTTTAGTCTTTAATAGTAACGTTGAGATGAGATGTGACACAGCGGGGGTAGTACCTTGAACTTTAATTGTTTGGGTGTCAGAAATGTTCCTGAACGCTTTTTCAAAACGATCCATGCAAAGCAGGAATGTTCTAAGACCATTCAGTCCTGCTATGACGAGTAAACTGCCACTCAAAATGTCCCTTTCTCTTTTCTCAAACTCTCAAAAATATTCAGTTTAAATTGGATTAGCATTTGTATAACGGGCATTGTGAATGAAAGGTTCATTCACCTTCATGAATACAGTGCAATGATACAAGGGACTCAAAGTCTATTAAAACCGCTAACTTTGATAATGCTTTGTCCAGTTACAAGTGACATTTAGCAAGTTTCGACTGGGCTCGACTGGATGTTCCGTTAATGTGATTTCTACTCTGTTCCATCAGAATGCAGTGTCCATGTACTGTCGACTGGGCTTTGCCCTGAAGAAGGGTCATGCGTTCAGTTCGGACCTGCTCCACCCCACCTGGAAAAGTGCCCCCTCTGTCAACAGACTAAAGTAGGCATTTTGACCATATGCTGTTATTTCATCTCCGTCTTAACGTTTTTCCACCTTACTTTCGTTGATTTGCTTGTGATTGCCTACATACTTCCGTCTGACGATGAAGTATTTACACCTGTTGAATTCAGAAGAAGGTGGAACCAAGAGACGAAAAAAATTTACAACAATCAGAATGTCTTATAATTTCAAGCGGAGAGAGACTCTAACCAAGTCTCTGAGGTACAGCTCAGTGACTTCCTCTCTCATAGGTGAGTGTAGCCGATGTGAATTTGCTGAACCCACTCCTTAAGTATGTATGTATCCACACCACCCGCGCCAGCTTTCGTTGTCGTCGCTGGCAGGGGTCAGATGGCTGAGTGGTTAGGGAATCGGGCTATTAATCAGAAGGTTGCCGGTTTGATTCCCGGCCATGCAAAATGACGTTGTGTCCTTGGGCAAGGCACTTCACCATACTTGCCTCGGGGGGAATGTCCCTGTACTTACTGTAGGTCGCTCTGGATAAGAGCGTCTGCTAAATCACTGCACGAGGATGCGTGTTAGCAGGTTAGCGGGACCAAGTCTGTTGCACAAGGATGTTTGTTAGCAGACTAGCGTGACCACGTCATTTGCACAAGTATGTTTGTTAGCATTCTAGCGTGACCATGTCTGTTGCACGAGGATGCGTGTTAGCAGACTAGCGTGACCACGTCTGTTGCACGAGGATGCGTGTTAGCAGACTAGCGTGACCACGTCTGTTTCACGAGGATGCGTGTTAGCATTCTAGCGTGACCATGTCTGTTGCACGAGGATGCGTGTTAGCAGGCTAGCGTGATCACGTCTGTTGCACGATGTTAGCAGAGGTGGTTGAAGGACATTGTGCAGGTTCAGGTATTTCAGGGCGGTCTTGACTTTGTTGCGATAGACAAATGTTGTTTTCCTCAAGCGGTTTCCAACCGTCTGGCCATATCTTGCCCAACAACCTTTTACCCCCTCAGGAGATGGTCTTGGTACATTTGCACAGTGACGAGAGCAAAGCTTAAGACATTTCCACAGCAATTTGAGCTCTTTTCTTTTTTTACTCAAAGCATATCTGCCAATAATAATAATAATCACATGCTTTCTTTGTTCGTTTATCTGTCCATCCATCCTTTCTCAAGGCTCGTTCTTCCATCCATCCTTTCTCAAGGCTCGTTCTTGCGTCCAGACACTAAGCATTTACGTGTACTTCATCCCCAAGTAAAAAAACAAAACAATTGAGTGCATCAAATATTTGCACTTATGTACTTGGAGGCAAAATGCACCATTATCACCGCAGTCAGTTCTCCTTTCAGACACCTGCAGTTACCCCACACATCCCACTCAAACTGTCTAACACCAGCCATTTTCACAGAGATATATATATTTCAGTCCTTCCTGTCTAGTCAGCCAAGAACTTCAACCTCTAGTTGCGTTACATTCTTGATGTGTTATCAGACATGTCTAGAACAGATTGGTTGCATCTGAAAGAGGACTTCCACGCAGACAGACTGAACACCATGCTGTGTTGTGTGGGTGTCGTAGGACAACCATGGACCCCCAGAAAATGCTGCTGTCGTGGGAGCAGGGCAGCCCGGTCATGGAGGGTGGGTCCTCGGCCACAGACACGGATACAACCAGCCTGGAGGACCAAGGTACCTCCGCCCCACCCTGGTGTTTAAATACAACACCTACTTTACAGCAAGTTGAACATGGCCAAGATAGTGAAATATTAACAGTTAAATGTATTATTGTTGTGTTGATAATATCTTAAATGTTATAACAGTCACTGTATATGATTATACTAGTAATGGGTTACTGCAGTGACATACATGGATATAAATGTGTGCGTGTGAGCATGTGCGAACCCTATTTTTGTCACTCTTTAGCGTACACTGTAATCCCAGGCACATGCTGCCTAATGGAACCCCATGGGTAGCCCTGAGGGCCAGCCCAGAGGCATTATGGGACATGTAGTTTTCTCTCTGCCACAGACACAGCCAGCGTGGGCAGCCTAAGCGCCCCGGCTCCGCCCACCAAGAGAATCGCCTTCCTGTTCGACTCCACCCTCACCGCCTTCCTCATGATGGGCAACCTGTCGCCTGTGAGTGTCTGCAGGGAGAAGGGTGTGTGTGTGTGTGTGTACTGGTTTCTTTGCTGGTAGAAACCACAGTCCTGTTACTATAATTTGATCCATTATATGCTTTGGGTACAACCTCTCTGTAATACCCCCCTCCCCGTGTTTGTGTTTCTCAGAACCTAAAGAGCCATGCGGTGACCATGTTCGAGGTGGGGAAGCTGTCAGACGAGACCCTGGACAGTTTCCTGGCCGAGCTGGAGAAGGTGTGTCCTTATGAACCCTTATGAAGCACTGTGAACCCTTATGAAGCACTGTGAACCCTTATGTAGCTCTGCAAAGGAAAGCATGCTGTGTGGATGTTGGATGTCACTTTGCCAGAGGCAGCAGACCAAGATGCAACCAACACACACACACAGTTTGACCAGGAAGCCCTCTCTCTCCGGGTCAGGTGGAGAGTACAGCAGAGGGGGAGGCCCAGAGATACTTCGACCACGCGCTGACCCTCAGGAACACCATCCTCTTCCTGCGATACAACAAGGAGCTCACCTTCGACCAGGGGCCTGACCTGCCCAACATCGGTAAACTATCCCGGCCTCTGCCCTCACTCACACCCCCTGGTACCAGACTGGATGTTGATTTTGGACAGCCTGTAATGTGATGCAATAAAGTCCAAACTTTATTTTAAAAAGTGAGAGACAGAAAATGTGAGGGAGAGAGGGGAGGTCATGCAGGGAATGACCCGGGTTGGATTTGAATAACTAGTAGGAAGTAGACACTTCCCAGAATCGTTCACCACTTCCACGCTGAAATCACAGCGTTGGGCCTTTAGCGTGCAGGGTCCTAACCTCCCCCCTGTTACAACCCTCTCCCTTGTTGTTTGTGGAAACAAAACATCTGAATGTCATGTTTCCCTTCTCCAGGGCTTCCCCTGGACCTGCTTCGCTGTGAAAGTCTACTGGGTCTGGATCCGGCTACCTGCAGCCGAGTCCTCAACAAGAACTACAAACTGCTGGTCTCCATGGCACCGCTCAGCAACGAAATCCGGCCAATCAGCAGCTGCACGCCCCAGGTAAACCCACGTTACCCCACCTCCCCGTCACGCACACCTGTCTAACGAGTGTGTGTGGCTGTGTGTTGGGTTGCTTTGTGTCCCTATCCCTTTACAAGTTCTGTGTGTGTGTGCGCGTGTGTGTGTGTGCGGGTGCATGAGTGTTTACTTGCTTCGTGTCTGAGTTGTGTGCATGTGCGCTGCGTGAACGCACAGTCTGAGATACCTCCTCCTCCTCCACACACCCGAGACTCCACAGGCTCCCCCAGCACCAGGCCAGCCTCTAAGCCCCTCCCGTCAGGAGGCAGCCTTTGAAGGGAAAGAAAGAGAGAGATTCAGGACCTGGAAAAAAAAAACAAACAAAAGAAAACGATTCTCTCTCTTCTTCTCTCCGGTGTTCCCTCGCTGCGCCTCCTGGTCCTGTTGTTTGTGTTTTGGTTTGTTTTTCCTCTAATGCAAACTAACATACTGGAGCCAACAGCCCCTCCCTCTGGGGTCAACAAAACAGTCATTCCACAGACCTGTGGTGTGTGTGTCTGGTGTTTTATTTATCTAACCAATTGATGTGTGTGTGTGTGTGTGTGTGTTCCTCCAGCACATCGGCCCAGCCATCCCTGAGGTCGGCTCCATCTGGTTCAAACTCTACCTGTACCATGTGACTGGCCAGGGCCCGCCCTCTCTGCTGCTGTCCAAGGGCTCTCGCCTCCGGAAGCTTCCAGACATCTTCCAGGTTTGTGTTTGATGTCCGCAGTCAAAGATCCATGTCTCTGTGTCAGACTCACGTAAGAGATGCTATGTGTGGTACAAGGGATTAATTACAATTTAATAAAAAAAGGTTGTGTGTGTTTTACACTTTGCAAACACATGGCTCATAGATTTGAGATCTAAGATGGTTTTAAGATATTTGTCCATTTACTTGTACGCAGTATGTACAGTAAGTGAAAGTTATGCGGTCGGTGTGTTGTAGGTTTACGACAGGCTGCTGATCACTTCCTGGGGTCATGACCCTGGCGTGGTCTCAACCTCCAACGTTCTAGCTATGCTTAATGACGCCCTGACCCACTCTGCTGTCCTCATCCAGGTACGGACACACACACACACACACAAATATAGGAGGATTGAATGCAAGTAAGCACTTTTTTGCCAATGTTTACATCTTAATCTCCCTCAATGAAGTCGATTTCTCCGTGGGTCTAGGGTCACGGCATACAGGGTCACGGAGACACTCTCCACATTCCCTTTCCCTTCGACGAAGACGACCTGAAAGGAGGTACGTTCTCCGTGAGGAAACCACAGGCTGTCATGGTCTATATCAGATGTTTTATGCTAGGGGTGGGGGGAAAAATCGATTCACATTTGAAACGCGATTCAGATTGATTAGATTCACATAAATTTGTGAATCGATCTGAATCGATTCTCTTCAAGCGATTCCGTTGAGGCTGTCTGTGCAGCACAGGGTGCTGGCAGTGCCATGACTCAAGCAAGTGAACAATCCCCAGGAGAGCTAACTTCGCTCCCAGACAGATTTAAGTTAATTACTACTCAGGTGTAAGGCTATTGGTTTAACCAAACAGTTATAACAAACTCGAATACTTAGTGCAAATGCTGATGCCTAGGCGCACTTGATTTGCGTCTCAGGGCTGGGATGCAGGTCGGCTGCACGCGTGCGTGTCCCATCTGTCGTTCCTCAGTTCATCGACTTCAGCAAGGCTGTCTGGCTTGTCACCAACAAAATGTACCATCAAAGTGTATTCGATTTGTATAGACCTTTTTTAGAAGCGCATAAAGGCTTGTTGTCGCACACCGCTTTCCAGCACAAAGGGCTTCACAGATGTCAACTCCAGGGAGAGAGATGTCCAACCCCTTTAAATGCGGCAAGGGAAGAAGAAGAGAAACAAAACAAACGACATGAGAAGTGAAGGGAGATGACTTGGTGAGGGGGAACGTATGTCTGAGTAACTGGGTGTCTCGTCTGTGCAGAGTACTCCAGCTCCAACATGTGCGTTCACAAGGCCCTGCTGACTCTGAGGGAGCAGGTGGACCTGGAGCACCAGTGTGGCTACGTCACCATGCTCAACCCCAACAACAGGCACCGTCGGAGGGGCAGCGACGCCAACGACTGCAGGGGTGGGGGACCGCTCACGCACACACACACACACAGACACAATAATATATGCATTGAAACACACATTTGCTCATATTGGCATGCTCATGGGTACAGAAAGAGAGAGAGAGACACACACACCCGACAACCGAGGATCAACAAGTCCTAATCAGCTGTCCATTCATGGGGCAAAACTATCGCCACCAATTGTCTCATTAAAAGGGAGAGATCTCGATGTGAATACTTAAAAAAATAAAATAAGAAGAATGGAGAATGGCTTGGTCTAATCTCGGCTTTGGAAACACAGCCACTATTTGTGACTTAACTTTACCCTTCTCTCTCTGTCTCCTCCCCGGGTTCAGGGGACACTCACCTGGGTGGGGGCTTTGACACCAACGGGAGCACCGAGTCGTTTGAGCTGGTCACAGAGGAGAACGGAGAGGGCAAAGGGAAGGGGTCAGAAGGTAGGTCAGGTTGATGTCTGGGGTCAGGGAGAGTCACATGGTCTGGGGTGATCGCCTCTACCTGAAAGAAGGCTCATCTATGGACTTACTGTGCCTTACGCAGCATTCTCTTACATGACTGTATGAATTGCCGGTTTTGGAAATGTGTGCTTTGATCCCTCCATCTTTCTCTGTCTCTCTCTCTTTCTCTCATATACACACACACACACACACACACACACAGGGTCATTCAGCGAGGACGAGTGGGTCCCTCTGGAGTTGTGTTTTGGGATGCCTCTCTTCAGCTCGGAACTCAACCGCAAAGTGTGTCGGAAGATTGCCTCCCACAAGCTCTGCGGCAGAGACAGGTGGCTAAATAACTTCAGACTGGACGCTTTCTGTCTAGGGAAGAAATGGCACAAGCAAAAACAAAAAATGGATTCTGTCTACAAGTTTGATATATATTTTTTTAATGCATTTATTTCAGCCTTCAAGAGTTACTTTACTCTAGCCGGAAGCTGTCGCTGAAGGTCCTGAGTTTTGTTCAGTCGTTCCAGGTGAGAGCTTTCTTTGCTTTGAAGTTCCATCTTACAGAATGACCGCCTGGAAACAGAACATTTTTGCACAATGGCACTGACTGCATTTTTCACTTATACTTAGAATAGCTTACTTCCTCACTAAGGCAACATCTAAATACCACAGAATTTATTTTGGGGTATCCTGACTAGTGACGTTGACCTTGTACTGTGTATCCCCCATCCTCCCATTATTCCTTCCCTCCTACGCGCCCCTCCCCCTCTCCCCACCCCCCCCAGGACGGCAGTCAGCCAGCAGCAGACCCAGACAGCGGGGTGTCGGGCCCTCTCAGCCAGCCGCCTGCAGAGAGCGGCGTGCCCCTGCCTGCCCTCAACCTGCTCTTCAAGGACGGCACGCTGAGGGAGTGGTCAGGCCGGGCCCCGCCCCCTCTACACATCTCCGCCCTGCAGAAGGACCAACCAGCCTAAGCTCTGCCTCCCCACACCTGCACATCAGAAAGGAACTCCTGCCCACACGAACCCCCCCCCCCCTCCGCTTCCACGCCTGCCTGTTAGACCACACCCGCCGCCCTCCTGGCTATGACCGCCACGCGCCCCTCCGCTAGTCCTGTCCATGCTTTCCCCGAAGGAACAGACCCTCATCAACACCAACCCCCCTCAAGCCACTACAGTATGTGATTGCTTGTGTTTATATAAAGCCTGTGTGAACTTTGCTGTGGCGTTGCTAGCCCAGTCTGTGATGGTCTGTTCAAGTGGTACTGGTGTAACAACCGAACCTGACAACGTAAAAAAAACAACAACCCCCAACTGAAACGAGCAGTGTTTTTGGCAGATGTCACACAGTACCACCAAGTGTACGATATCAGTGGATGTTTTCCGTATTTTGCCTAAATACTCAATTTGTTTGATGTTCTCGACAACAAAAAAGAAACCTTCACACTGACCAGTGTTGACAGACTCTTTTGGGAAACCTGGTTAAAAGATGTATAGGACCAATCCTGTAACTGGACCAGGCCTCTAACTCTCTGCCCCCACACACACACCCATTCAGTGATCTGCTGCATGATTCCTTTGCACAACTATTTAACGAACTGCCTTGTTTACACATTGTTACACAAGTTCTAGCAAAGACAACATCGGTTTTTTTCTTTTATTTTCACTTTGTGGTGCCCTACCCTGTGGATAAATATAACGTGTACAGTACGTAACATACCAGCCTGAAGAGAATATACTGCATATGAATATGCAGGCCTACCATTTCTTAATAGAGAACCAGTATGTACCAATATTAGGAGTTTTAATTTTTACAATGTTATGTGCATGGTTTCCGAAGATCTAGTCTGCCAGTAGGTGGTGTTTTGTTCTAGAACACAGCAGTGATAGGTTACGGTGTGACCCTGATGAACATCTGTATAATCACTGCAATCAAACATGTCTCTCTCTGTTTGAGGGAACACCAAAGACCAAATATATTGTTTTTTTGTGTTTTATTTTTTTTTATTTATCTTTTATTTTAATGCCTTATAACGTCATTAGCCCCATATCTTGTATTGGGACAGTTCCTCCTGGGAAGAATATGTACTAAAACACATTCAAGTGTGTTACATTTATCTTTCCCAGCACAATGAAACCAATATCCAAGGGCACACCTTTGCCATCTCTGCAAGCAGGGCAAGTTTTAATCAAGTGCATCTAAAGTAGCAGAATGGTTCCTCTCCTGTTCCCAGCGATGTGCGGTGCACCGCTGGGGGCTGTCTTGGCCTGATCCCCCTGCTCTCCAAGGGGTTTGTTCACAACTGTGTTGTGCAAAAAAAAATATTTTGCTCTAATCTAGACTGTAGAGCCGGGTCACCTGCGCGAGTCGCAAACACTGTCAGACGCAGGGGAGGTGCCCTTGGTTTCATTTACGTTGTAAACGAAAGCGATGGTGCTCGTCCGAAAAGAGACAGTTCTGAGCTAAATCAAACAGACTTCCAATACACGTCTCCTATAGAGACGCTAGTCCAGAACACCAGACTGGACAAAGTCACAGGAGCGTCAGTTACTGTCTAGAGTTTTAGCTTGATGCTAGAAGAGTTTCCTGTGATGTCTGTCAGAAATGGTGCTCAGAGAATTCCACTCGTTTCAATGAAGCAGAAGGACTTTTTTTTTTTTGCCTGTTTTGAGCCCTGTAGTGGTTGTTTATAGTAATAATGAAATAGGAAGAAAAAGGAAAAACCCTAACATGAAGTCCAGTCAAAGCATGATGTGTATGTAGAGATCATTGTATGTATGTATTGTGTGCGTGTGTATATAGTGCAATGTTCACACCTTTACCTACCCCAAAACTCAATACACTCCTACATGCCTGTATCCTCCTTCCTAAACAACAATCATTCTACCATGAAGGTCTGGCGGATCCACTCAGTGACTCTTCTCACCTTCTACATCAGTGTTAGGAGAAAAAAAACCTGCTAGTTTTATATAACGTTACCTTGCATTGTAGGAAGTTCTTTGTTGTAGCTTGTTTGATGGGACTGTGTGAATAATAATAATAATTAAGAATCCTGTAATTCAACAGGTTCAAAAACAGGTGACATTCCTTCACCACATCCTCCATCGCCCCATTCCCTGATATTTGTTCAAATGACAACAAAAAAATCAAATGTGTAAAAAGTATATGAATATATAAATAAATATGTAATAAGACAAAAATATTCCCTCCCTGCCAGAATGTGTGTGCAGTGGTCGTTTTCATTTCCTGGTCGCTATGGCTGTGAAGTGTGGAATGCTTTTGCCTCGCAGCCAGTAATACACTGGTTTTGGGCGGTTATTTTTCCTTGTCTTGGGCTCTTGAAAACTAACCTGACCCTCCTGGTTTGTAACCGATATTCAACCTGGGAAGTCATCCTTGGAAACTTCGGAAAAGGGCAGGCATTTTCATAAATACATTACAAAAATACTTGGCAGGTCGATTGGATAAACCATCTTTCAATCATTGTTTATCGAGGGCTAGCTTCAACCATGCCCGTTGCTACCAGTAGTTCTTCATAGGACGTTGTTCGGTTCGAACCACTTTGTTTTGGGCACAAATGAAAAACTTCAAGCTTGGTAAGATGGATTTCTTGTGTGCGTCATGTAGATAAAGAGTAGAGACTCAAGTGCTAGGAGCTTATCATTGTCTATTCTTTTGCACAAATTGTGCATACAAACACACCTCCTTTCCTTGATTAAAGAAAAGAAGAAATTGCTGGTATTTTGCTCCATCTCCTGTTTTTTTCAACCAGCCAGGAACTTTTAAATGTATGGAGTGAAGCATTAACTCCTGGTAGAGGAGTGAAGAATTGTGATTGCAGGGTCGGGATGCCCCCAGCTGTGCCTCCATCAGGCACATGTAGCCAGCCTAATTGACTACATCCTTCTGTTCCCGCAATTTCCCAGCGCTGCAAATTATACAGTATCACCAGGGGCCACTGACAAACTGGGTCAGTTCATTTGAGGATGCTGGGGCCTGACAATCATAGGCACAGGCAGGGGCTGGGTGTCAACACCCTGTCAATTCCTCTTAAGTAACTAGGACATCTGAAATAACTTAATAAATGAGTGACGCAAACTTCCAACTGAAATGACGCATTGATGTAGATGATTTAAGGACGATAGGCAAGAAAAAGGAAGATTCAAATGAACTGTTTTGTGTCAACCATCTTCCCCCCCCCAAAAAAATCTACCTTTTTAAACAAACAAAAAAACAAAATAGAATGTCAATCTGACGACAGCTATCAAAATATGTGACCTCTTGTGCCAAGACACAGACCGCAGTTTTGAAGAAAGCTTTGAAACTTTTTTTCAAAAATATTTTGAAACCTTTCAAAACTGTCTCAACTTTCTTCCCCAAAAATATTTTCTACCTTTCGAAAACTTTTAAAAATATATATATTTCCAAGCAGGGCTGTTTTGGGCCTTGCAACGAAATGCACCCCCTGCCAACTTTTACTAGGAAAGTGCCAGAAGCCTGAAACCTACTGTGGTTACTCATCCCCTCAAAATACAGTAAGAAGAATATTTTCAACGACAGCTATCAAAATATGTGACCTCTCGTGCCCAGGTCGTTCAGTTGTTGACCAGATGGGTGATTGTCTTTTGTTTATACATGGCAAGGACAAATAAGTCACCTGAGATGGTTTGGTTGGTGTGTCAGACAAGGAGGTCACATGGAAAGATGCCCCCACAATGGAGGACTGTGGAACTTAAGGAAATTGGGCGAGAAATTGATAGTGGCAGAGTATGACACGACATATCTCAGTTTGTCATCTTGACTTTGTTAGATGGAGGAGTGGTGGCTGTGATAGTTTCTGTCTGACCAATGTTCCAGTGGAATACGAATACGAAAGCAACAGGAAGTCAATGTCTGCATCCGAGAATGTGTGAATCAAAGATAAACTGCATCCAATCATAAACCAACCTGATAGCCATGATGCAATCGCGGGTTTGATTGGTTTCGGTTTATCTCTGATGTTTGAATCCTTGTAGCAGAGAGCTGTCGCCTCAGCCTGCTATATCATAAACCTCTGTACAACAAACTTACCTGAACTTATTCAGACATATTCCAATGTTCATACAAAATTTTAGTTTTAGTATGTCAATCTACCATTCTTTCTCTGTGCTAATGGTTATTCAAATTACTCCACATTTGTATTTCTCTGTATCCTCTCCATGGGCACAATTCTCTCAATATATCTCAATATATACTGCATGCATGGAATTCAGTACTGTGCAGATCCATTAGAACACACTATGACCATTTTGTATAATAGCGTTTTGTGTTTTACCTAGGTTGGAATTACATTTTCACAGAAGGCTACAGCGTCTGACTTTACATAGATTTTCATGACTGATTGACATGACATCTGATTGTGCCATGCTGAAATTGCACACTTCCACTTTAAATGGGAACCAGTTTGTAAGAGCAGCTGTAGCTGTGCCAAGCGCGAGATCTGCAGTCGTGTTCGCGCACGCAGTTCACTGTCGGGATCTTGATGCAGACTACAGTTCGGAAGTAATATTTGGACCAGTTCATCGTTTTCAACCAAGGGTAACTCATGTCCTGCCTTCTTTTACATATTGAGTAGCAGGAAACGTTTTAACTTTCGCGTGAGGAATCAAGTGAGGCTTGAGAACCAAGCTACACCTGGATGAAGATACGACTTTGTGAAATAAAAGCCTAATTTTCCCCTCATCAGCGTGGGAAACAGATCCACTTGGAAATTTAAGATACTGTGCGTATTTCGAGAGACCTGCAGCTCTCGATGGATTCGAGCCTATTGGCAAGGTTTTAGTGACTTTTGTGCGGTCGTGCCTACGGTTTGGCAGATGGCAGCGTTCTCCCAGTGGTAACAGGTGGAGCCGTGTCCTCCACCAGCATCTATCACGTTTCAAAGCAGAAGTGGCATGGGAAATCAAGTGGACAAGCTGTCACATTTAAGTTATGCTGAAGTTCCGACAGTGGACCCAAACGGGTTGGACACCGAAGAAGGTCCACGGATCGGAGTGTCATACATTTTTTCGAATGATGACGATGAATTGGAGGAAAATGTCGAAGGAACAGGAAACCAAAATCAGGAAGAAAAACACTACGACAAGTACAACGAGGTCGAGTGTGCCGTTTACAATCGAGACGAATGCATTTATGATAAAAGCATCAAGAGTTCAGACCTCGAAACACACTCTCCAGAGAATGTACTCAACATATGCAAAGCAGGTGACTTGGTGGAGTTTGTGGCAACCGGTCAGTACCCACACTGGGCTGTTTATGTAGGAGACTTACAGGTCGTGCACTTGCACCGCGCTGAAGTCAAGAACAGCTTTTTGATAGATGCTAGCCAAGGCAGAAGATGCAGGATTGTTAACGAACTGTACAAGTTCAAACCATTTGGTCCTGATATGGTTGTGCAGAACGCGATGGAACAGGTTGGTTCAAAGGAACGAGAGCTGAGTTGGAGAAATTCGGAGTGCTTCGCCGCTTGGTGTCGATTCGGTAAGCGCGAGTTCAAAATGGGCGGAGAAATACGAATAGGAAAACAACCATACAGGTTGAAAATATTCATGTCAGACAAACAGACACACGTGCTCGAATTTCAGAGTCTGGAGGACTTGATTATGGAGAAGAGGAGAAACGACCAGGTCGGCAGGACGTCTGTGATCCAGGAGCTTGCCAATCATTTGAAAAGTGTTGTGGAGATCAAAAATGATACTGCTCCCAGTGAAACATTTCAGAACCCGCTGTGAAGTTGATGATTTGATGACTTTGAAATCGTGGCTGTGCAGGGTATCTCTTTGTGATTTTTATACAAAAATGTTTAAATGGACAAATTTCAAGGTGCATTTAATGCAAGCAAGCCTTAAGTGCTAGGTGATTGAAATGAATCATGTGTCATAATAGTCTTGACTAAATATTTTTAATGCACTGGACCAAGTTACTTTAGCCTTAAAGGTTCAACCGTTAGAAATCCATGCTGCTGTTGCATTAACCTTTGAATAAAAATGCCTTTTAAGTTGATATCTTACTAGCCAACAATAGCCATCATCCCATGACAGTACAAATACAAATTCAATTTTACTAGTCCATCTGTTAGTACAAAATATCTCTTAAGATAGCTGTTGAAAATAGGAATTGAGCCTTTTAAAGTCATATCAGTATATGAAATAATTTTGTGATGTCGGACGAGGTTAATCAAATTGAATGTACCAACTGTTCAAATCAAGTAAATTACGTCTCATATTTGAATTTCTGTTCCTACACCATCTCACCACCTTAAGAGGCTGGAAGCCTGCCTGCCTGCTTGTTACCTGGTCATCTTGTCTCTCCTCCCAGAACCACTCCACATCCTCTTGTGAGATGCACGTTGTGTTTCAGTGTCAAATTCAAGGGCTTGAATTATTAACCCTTGTGTTATCTTCGGGTCATTCTGACCCATCAGTCATTGTGACCCACCGTTGTCTTGCGACAACTTTACCGCATACAAAAACAAAGTGAAGCATTTTCTTTTAACCGTTGGGCTGTCTCAGACCCCCCACATTGCGAAGGTTAAAATAAAAAAAAATATATTTGTTTTTGTATTGGGTAAAATTGGGTAAACACAACGATGGTTCGTTATGAACCTTTGGGTCATGTGATCCGAAGGCAGCACAAGGGTTAACATTGACTTCTCGGCTTGGCCGACTCTTTTACCTTTCGTGTTCATTATTCCCTCAATAGCTCTACAACTGGAGATGGGTAGGCAGTTAGTTGTATGTGTGGCCTTGGTTCACTCATTCACTCTCTCTGGCTTCCTCACTGGCTACAATTTCATCAATTCATAGTTTCAAGCAACATTTTTTCATGTATGAAATTTACTGTGCCAAGCTTGTCGAGGCCATCGACATTGGATTAAGTGAAGCAATGTTTTGTATGAGTCCTGCCTCTATAGTTGCTATGCCTTCGTAGACCAGTCTTCACAGTTAACTTCCCCCTCCCTACCCTCTTTTTTATCTGATCTAGAAGAGGACAATGCGGAAAGTTTCAAAGATTGGACTGTGTGTGTGTACGAACACTTTCTTTTGGTGTATTTATTAAGAATTTGTGTGTGAAAACTTATGCTCTGTGTGTGTATGTGTCTCACGCACGCTAGCACCGGGTCATCAGGCTCTCTCTTAATTGGTAGGAGCATATGGCATCAGAAAAGGTTGCATGTGATGTTACTGCTCTCAAGGATCCAAAATGGAGAATGCAGAAAACGAAAGGATTTCTTTCCCCTCTCGCCCAGCGAGGCCATGTAACGGTCGGCACAGCAGCTCTTCCAGTTCTCTTCAGACACCGAGCTCTATGTCCACCCGCTATCTGGCTCAGTTAGAAACCACAATCATCAGATATTAACTCCTCCCCTCCTTCTCAAATGGTTGGAAATTAAAGCGCGGAGTCAATCAATATTCCAGAGCAGACCCAAATGTACGCAATTGTCTATTCTTGCCTACAGGTATATGCGTGTGTTTCTCATCCATGGGATGCAGATGGAGTAAGATGGCTCTATTACGAGAGAGCAGGTTGTTGCCAAATGATAAACTCCTTGAGAGTGGGTTGAAGGATGACATATGGTGCAGAAACTGCAGGTTAACCACACGCGCACACAGTCAATTTTCAGAAACAAGTATTTGTCCAAGACTAGTGGAGCTGCAATTTAGAGCGTAATCACAAGGTTCACCTATGAGAAAACCTGCAGCGCTGTGCTCTGGTGATTAACAGCCAATCAAACGTTAACTAGACTAAAATATCTCTCAAAATACACAAAAAAAAAACAAAAGAACTCTAGGAACTGTCTCCTAGAGACCCACGAAAAGTGAATCACCCTTGAAAACAGACACAAAGCCTGCCAGGCCTGTCTTTAAAGCCACTGAAAACAAAGAGAGCACTGTCACCACGCGAGTGTTTTATGATTCAACCTCAATCTCCTCTTCCCAGAGACCACACTGGGCAAACAGACGGTGGCGGGGAGGAAAGGCAGTGATTGCACCTGACATGCAGAGGGTGAGTAATGGTCGCTCACAATGGCAACTCGGCCCCTCTTTTGTGCGTCATTTCAGGTAGAAGGGTGACAGTGGCTCTCTAGTGAGGGGAGGCAGCGACAAGTATGATGTTATATTTAGGGATATTTGGTCTACTGTCAAAGTTAGATGCTGTGTTTTCCAATTATAAGTTGTTGGACTATTAACCAGCTAGATTGGAGGACGCAAGCGTTGATTTCGACATGTCAGCCCTACAATTTCTTCCTATTGCTCTGTTGCAAGACGCACCTGTTTGTGCATCTGCATGTCCGGGCAGTGTTCCATGGGACTGGTTTTGTGTTGTGCTTAATCAAGTCCAGCAGCATTGGAGTTTTCAATGTGAACCCAAACTTTATCAACTTGTGTTGTTCTCATTTGCATATTTTATGAGGACACCAAACTTTTCTTTCATCAATCCAATTAGTGTCGCTTACACAAACACCTGGAGGGTTATTTCATTTAATTTTGTGGTAATATGCCTTATTGCTTAAAGCGTTTTATTTATTTATTTTTATAGAAAATAATGATGTCCTGTTAATACCTGTGCACAACTCTCCTGTTTGTTTATTTTTTTCTGGTCACAATGTTCCCTCCCGGTGTACTCTCAAGGCCAGAGGACTAAAAACTCCTTAATTCTGTGAAGCCATGTGTAAAATTATGCAAATATTCCAGAAGATTAGTTGGTTGTTTTGTATTTAACATCTGCACTTATCACGGATAAGCTATAGCCTACAATGTGAGTCGAAAGAGAATTAGCATTGCGTGCTGCTTGAATCAGCTTAAAGTCATCAACACGGTTGTGCTGTGCTCCATGAAGGTTAAAGGGGATGTAATAAAGACTGAGATTGAGTGTGCAGGTAAGGCTCATGTAAAACGTCCGTATGTATCATGAGTACACTTTTTTTATTAACCCTCGTGCTGCCTTCGGGTCACATGACCCAAAGGTTCATAACGAACCATCGTTGTGTTTACCCAATTTTACCCAATACAAAAACAAATTAAAATAATTTTCTTTTAACCTTTGCAATGTGGGGGGTCTGAGACAGCCCAACGGTTAAAAGAAAATGCTTCACTTTGTCTTTGTATGCGGTAAATCTGTCGCAATACGACGGTGGGTCACAATGACTGATGGGTCAGAATGACCCGAAGATAACACAAGGGTTAAATAAACATGCTGTTTATATCTCTGAGCTTCTCAGAAGCAGCTTATAGATGTTGGGAAATTATAGTATGTAAGCACAAAGGCAGTAGGCCTATTTGTAATGTTCGATTTGCATTCCTAGTTCCTCGTACTGTAAAGACTTCCTGTTACTTGCCAAACACGGAAAACAGCCGTCATGAAACAGAGTGGATAATTGCTTGTTTTTAAAGTGTGATGTTCTAAGCACCATCAGGTCACACCACACTTATTGCCAATCTGCATATTAGGTACGACTGCAGGGGAAAGTGAAACGTGTCAAAGCGTTTTATTCGTTATCCAACATTTCTTTAAATAATTTGTAAAACATAGGTTTCTTTCTCCCAGACATGATTTTCATGTTTGAGGGTCCTTTTGAAATCGGTGTTTCACCAGTTGTGTAATCTACAACAGAACACATTTATTTTTCTTGCCATTTCTGTTATTGAATATTGGGGATGTTAAGTGGGAGGTGTGCGATTGCCAATACAAGATTTGCATGACCCTTCATTGTGTCCTCCCACACTATCTTGTCTAGGTCCTTAAGTCCAATTATTCATAATTTTTCCAACTGCTATCAAGGAAAATACATTTGGTCTAAATACTTAGGGATGTATCCGTGACATGCTTGTATTTGCAGAGCCTTTTCTCTTCTCTTACCAAACTCTTCCGCTGTTTGGCTCAGACCCCTTGATTGAATATGAACGACATATGATTTACATAGGCTTTGAGGGTGTCTTTTGCCAATGCACTGTTGCATAGGAGCATACTGGTCATGTAATTTTGATGGTGTCTGGTAGTTAATCTCGTGACAGCCGACAGCCGTGCTCAGACTCGTAACTGGCACATGCCATCTGTCTGGTGATCAGGGAACCAGGGAGTTGCGAACTGTATCTGTGTCACTGTTCTCACCAAGGCTTTGGAAAAATAGGAGAGGAAGTCACCTCTAACTCATAAATTAGGTTCCTATCTCTCCATTCGTGTTAAAGTGGTTTTATGGGTGGAAGAGTAAGGTGATTAGAGATCCGTGTTTTAAATTTAACTTCAAACCGGAAGTAGATTTGAACGTGATCCCTGCGTAGGCCCTACAGTGTCTCTCTGTTTAATCTGTAGAATTATAACGGGCACTTGGCAGGGCTGCCCCTTTTGTGCCTGTCAGTTGTCAAGAGTTCGGCCACTCTACCGTTCACCTCTCTGGGATTGAGTTTGGAGCCTTTGGCTCGTGACTGTACTCTACAGTGCACAAAATACATGTCAGAACGATCCCCCATTCTAATGACTGAATGGATGAGTGATATCGCTGATAGGCACACAGTGAAGTGAGTCACATGCTGAGGTATATGGCAGAAACTGTCCCAGAAAAGTAAAATGTTGGGTTTAATTATTTTTAAGCGTTTTTTTATTACCTAAACCCCTACACACGAACAAATGAAAGCCACAACATTATTGCTTCACAAACTGCTTCTGACAGAACGGTAATGTTTCACTTCATGTTCGCTTTTGTCTTCTTTTGAACATCCAAAGTCGACATTTGAAACATGAAGGGCCGCTTGATCTTGTTTATCTATTCTTGAAAGCAAAAAGCCCATTTGATTACAGGGATGAAAGCTATCATTAAGAAACATGGGAGAAGCATGCGTATGATGACGCACTCACCAAATTCAAGATGCGTCTCTCGGTGCTTTTAAAAGGTATCTTGAATCTCGTAATAACTTCAAAGAAACCAAGAGCAGGACGTCTCCAACAGTATGGTCGGAAAACAATGTTTTTTTTTCCGTTTGTATACCCGCGTTTCTTTAAGTCATCTCAATAGCTGTTTGAACAGTTGACAAAAAGTTCGCACAACGAATAATGTTGTTATTCACCCCTTGTTTGCCGCTTTCAAAGCACTTTGATTTCTGCGTTCCATCATATTTCTATGGATCCATCCTCCGACAGTGAGCTAACACCGCACGAGGCATATTTTGATCACTCTTACCCAGAGTGCGAGCATGCTGGGTCAATCAAAGCAGTGGAAATTCCAGTGCTTCAAGAGGCCTGATTGCAATGTCAGGAGGTTGTAATAACACGGGGAGCGAGGACAAAGGAGAGTCACTGCGTGGGGAGAGCAACAGCTGAGTGCCTTATTCTAACTTGATTAACACAGGGTGTTTTTTTATTAGATCAAGCCGAGAATAATATCACATAGAGAACAAAAGAGCGGGAAGGTGAAGTTTAGTGTTGTTGTCCAACTGCCAGAAGAACGGTACCCCTGTTGGTTTGAATTTAACCGAGCCTATTTTCATCACAGTTGGTAATTCATGTTATTGTTGACCAGGGGGCCTGAGTTTTGAACTGTATATTTATGATCTTAGAATATAATTTGTGTTTTTACTGGAGGGGCATAATCTACCGTAGTCAAACAGGGCTGTAGGCTAAAGTTCCCTCAACTCCGTTCTCTTAGCTCGGTGGTAAAATACACGGCTGTTTTGTATTGACGTATATGTATTGACGTATAAATGTTTCTTGTTAGTAGACATTTAGGGAAAGGGGGGTCAAAGTCAGACCAGGTAATTCAGATAACATGCAGTTTATTCTCGTGGCTTCACTATCACTGCTAGCAAATGTACATTCGATCACCGTTGAGTCACCTGAGCGTTCTGACGTTACATCCCCATATAGGCCCATTACCTTGAGTCTCTGTGCAGTCTAAAGGTTCAACCAAGGTCTACGGGAGGCTCAATGTGAAATGTGGAGCTATAAGGCCAGCTATAAATGCGAGTTGCTCATCTTTTGGTCTGTGACTCACGACTGATGGAATATGAGGCTAAGTATTTGAACTCTCCTTCCTCGCTCCTCTCCTTCCCTCCCCTCTTTCCACTTCACGTAATGGTTCCCGTCTGCCACGGTGCGAAGCACCTGATGTTCGTAGCGGGTAAAAGTCATCTGTCAAGAAAAAGAGACTGCTGCCAGGCTCGCTGGAATGTAATTGGTAGGATGACTGCGTTCTGGGGGGTGCTGGAAAAATATCGCTCTGCACTTGGGAGTCGGGAGAACAGTGCGAGTTAAGAACTGTTGGTTGCCGCCGCGCCTCTGATGGGGGGCGAGGGCTGGCGGGTGGGGAGCACTCACGCTGGGCGCGAGACACATGAAAGAGGCGTGCAGCTACGCTTAGGCACGATAACAATCAAACAAGGTTGAGAGCTTCCTCTTCTCTCTCTGCATGACAATGCCGGGACGCATCACATATTCATAGACATACGGTTGGAAAATAGATGTTGAGATAGGACATGAACACACGCGCATGCACGCCTGCGCGCACGCATAATAAATGATAACAAGGTAGCCCAGGCCTACTTGAGAAGGAAAAAAGCAGGCTAGGCTATTGTTAAATAGGCAATTTCTCCAATAGGCCTAGTTATTACCGCAAGTGTGTCATGGTTGCTAACACACTGGTAAACTCAATACACCCATGTTTGCATTACAACGTCTGTGGAAACAATGTAAATCATGTTAAACTAAATTGATTATATTCTCTAAGATCTAAGAATCATTTATATAAATGCAACCCAAAAGTACTACAGTAAAAGAATAGGCTTTAAAGGCATACTCTTGGACTAAACCACAAGGCCTATAACATCACCATGCCACAAATCCTAAACCTCACCTGTTTTAGCGACAATATCGGAAAACCTGACCCAAGATGAAAACCTTGGTGCAGCTTTTTTTAAGGACCACCTCTGAGTGTCCTTTTTCATCCTGTGGAGAACCACTCCTCATTCCCCAGACCCCTGTACCAGAGCTGCCAACAACCCCATGAATCATATCTCCCTCAATTACAGCGAGCAAAATCACTGCCTCGCAGCGGGGTGGCTCGCTGGCCCAGCCGGCTATGCCTGGCAAGCGGGAAAATGGAAGGGTTGTCTGCGTCAATCACCTTCATCCCATTTTCTCCTCAGCGGACACAATGAGTGACTCATTCTCTAGGCTTCAGGAGCGCAAGCAATTGACTCAGCTGAGTTTGGACCTGCAGAGAAATGTTGAGCAACCCAAATCCCAGGTTGAAGCTGGTTTGACACACAGGACCAGGCGCCCGAGGTAGGTGACTTATCTGACTGAAAAGGTTGCAAACGTTGCTTTCAGACTTAAAATCATTCCCAACAACCCCCCCCGGCTGCATTTTTGAAGTAACTAATTGTTGACTACTTTCATTCGCAGATTTTCTGAACCAGTGACATAAAAATAAGTCTACAGTAATTACAACCAAACGGCAATCCTTCAAGGGGCGTTTAATCAGTTAGGCCAAGAACACTGGAGCTCCAGAAGGGTGACACATTATTTACATTTAGTCATTTAGCAGACGCTCTTATCCAGAGCGACTTACAGTAAGTACAGGGACATTCCCCCCGAGGCAAGTAGGGTGAAGTGCCTTTCCCAAGGACACAACGTCATTTGGCACGGCCGGGAATCGAACTGGCAACCTTCAGATTACTAGCCCGATTCCCTAACCGCTCAGCCACCTGACTCCCATTATACATTCTCTCTCTTTCTCTCTCTCATGCTACATCCTGTGTTTCGTTCTCTGTCAAACATTTACACATCCAGAAAAGTGTAAGACAAGCAAGGGAAAATAAACATACGTCTGTTCTTCATTTCCACTGCAGGGTGGGTATTAGCGTAGCGACAGAAGGGTAACTTTCACCTCACAGCGTGAGTGCTGGCAGGAAGACAATCGAGCACACATAGGTGTGCGATTAGTTCGAAGGCCCGTTCTGGTTTCATATATTGGCTGTGCGACAAGTGGCTGTGAGGTGTTTGCGAAACTTGAATTTTGATGGTTTGGAGGGTGGTGGTGGTGGGGGGTGGGTGGGTGTGTGTTGGGGGGGGGGTTGGCTGCTGTGTGATGGGGTAGCCCCCGGCTATTCCAGAGGACAGGAGCGACCTTCAGAGTGCAACGGCACACTGGTTATTGTTGGATATGCCTCTGTACGCGGGCTGCCAGGACTCGATTTCAATAGACACCTGGAGGTTTCCAATGCTCTTCCTGTCTATTCTTCTCTAGGGATTAGTGGGAGACAGCAGTGATGGAAGGGAAGACAGACTGAGAGTGTGTGTGTGTGTGTCAGGTGGCTGAGCGGTTAGGGAATCGGGCTAGTAATTAGAAGTTTGCTGGTTTGATTCCCCGGCCGTGCCAAATGATGTTGTGTCCTTGGGTAAGGCACTTCACCCTACTTGCCTCGGGGGGAATGTCCCTGTACTTACTGTAAGTCGCTCTGGATAAGAGCGTCTGCTAAATGACTAAATGTAAATGTAATGTAAATGTGTGTCGGGTTGTGTGGGAGGGGGTGGAAGAGGAGGGTGAGAGGAAGAGGGGATAAATCGATGGACAGAAAAAGACTCGGGAGAGGAGTGAGAGACTGGGATGAAAGAGGGTTACAGCAAGACTGAAAAAATAAGTGTGTGTGAGAGAGAGGTGAGAAAGGTTGGACATTACAAACACAGAAGCACCTAGGAGACCAACCCCCATGGGTATCCAGCAGGCCAATCCAGGGCTGCTGTTTTTTCCACTCCTGTAACAGACTATGTAACCTAGGGAACCCAGGCCTCCAGGTGGGTCATACCTGTAGGATTTAAGGGGCCAGGTCCCCAGGTCCTCGCAGGCTGAGCTAACAGTTCATGGTGCTGAGCTGCAGTTTATGCACAGAAGGAATTATGTGGTGTCGCGGTAGAGGTTTCTTTTCAAAATTTTATCTAAACGGACAAACTGTATTATACAGTATACTTCCCACGGATAGAAACAAGTCTTTTACATAGTAAAACTAAGTGTCCACAGATTCAAATCTAAGAACCAATGCTAACTTTAAAATATACCTTGGAGTTATATTTTCTCTATATAATTTACATGTGCTTATGGTGGTTCACCCAATGCTAGTTTTCCTCTTACAAAGCACGTGTAGTTCTTGACATGATAAGGTCCTTAGCAGTTCTGGTGGTGTAATTACGACCTGACAACGCACACACTGAACCCAAGTACAAAGGGCCAACAATCATCTTCGAATGATCAGCACTACAGCTCATGATGAACGTGGGCAACGTTGAAATGCAATTAAAATCAGCCGTCGCCCCTTTAGTGTAAAAGTAGGCATGTTTAAACACTCTCTTCCTCTCTTAGTAACTGTCTTTGTTTCGCAAATCTCCTTCCTTTTCTTTGTCCCCATGCCTCCTCTCTCCAGCGACTTCTTGGCTCTCTCTCTCTCTCTCTCTCTCTCTCTCTCTCTCTCTCTCTCTCTCTCTTTGACAGCATCATATTAACCTTCCAACTAAATAAGTTTTGTTTTCCTTAGCCCCGTTTTCCACCTCTTCAAAAACACATACTTTAGTTGTGTGTGCACGCAGCATTTGCTCATTCTGGAACTTAGATTGAAGTCCTCACTGTCTTTCCAACGACATGACTGCACACTCCAGTAAGAAGAACAGTGGCTAACATTACACACACGCCTTGTGTACGGGAGACCTTTTGAGGAGCTTATGAAGGTCTGCTGCTTAAGCCTTTTGCGCTATGAAAAAGAGCAAGGCTGAAAGAAAAGGCCCTTTCACTGTTCCTCTGTTCACCTGCCTTCTCCAAGGGGGGGTCTATAGCTAAACAGCAGAAAAGGGGGCGAAGCCATTGTGAAAGTGTGTGTGATCAAGACTTAAGCCCTATTAGAGTGCTGCCTTGTGTGGCTCTGTGGTTCTGCTTTTCTCTCATACACTGCAATATGCTGTAGAGAACTGAACTGGGTATTAAAGTAGAGAAAGATGGTTCTAGAGGGATTGCTGTTGTTGCCAGCCTCAAGGCAGACTAAACAAGGTGTGTGTGTGTGTGTGTGTGTGGGTGTGTGGGTGGGTGGGTGGGTGTGTATTTGTACAGTTTATTTGTGTGTGTTCAAACCTGAAAATCTTCACTGACAGATTAAAACCTGGCAAAATTGAAGGAGCGTTCATGGAAAAAAGCTGCAGTTGTTTCACAATCTTCCATTGAACATTCCAGCTCTATATCTCTTATCTGAAATATGTTGTAAGGAGCCTCCACCACAACCCTCTCTCTCTCTCTCTCTCTCTCTCTCTCTCTCTCTCTCTCTCTCTCTCTCTCTTCTCTCTAATTGGCACACGCTCATTCCAGAACTCTATCCCAGAATCCAGGTCGCGTGGGGTTCGAGTTAAGACTGTTGCTGAGATGACTGATCCATGGATTTCCAGGGAAAGTACAATAGAAGCTATGTGTTGGGAATCTAATCTCCAGGCTGGATGGTTAGCTGCTTGCTAATCGGGCCCTTTTGAGAGGGCATGCCAGTTGAGTTTCGTTTTACCCCCCCCCCCCCCCACACACGTAAGGGGTAGGGGTTCTAAAGCACCATGACCAAGGTAACATACAGTCGCTGGTCTAATTTTGTCCACTATCAGAGAGAAAGGAGAGAGAGAAAGGAGAGAGAGAAAGGAGAGAGAGAAAGGAGAGAGAGAAAGGAGAGAGAGAAAGGAGAGAGAGAGGGAGAAGAGAGAGGGAGGGAGAGAGGAGATAAATGTCTTACAGTGTTGCCTTTGAATTCAAGGTAACGGTTTTTGTTTTGTTGTTGGCCAGTCATGCTAGTGAATGCCATTAGTTTTTTTTCTCAGTAGTACATAGTATGCACAGAGCGCCATCTGCTGACAATGCTGTAATGTAAAACACATATTTACGATAACTGTAATACAGGTGTGTGTATGGGGGGGGGGACGGGGACGACGACGACGACGACATACTGCATTCAAGAGTACTTCTAAAGTACTGACAGTCAAAAGATATACGATTTGATTTGGGATGTAACCTAATTGTTATCAACAGAGACCCCTGATAAAAGGGAAAAGCCGGCAAACAGCTTGTCAAACGAATGTACCAGAGAGACATTCAGCAAACTGAAAGTTAAAACCCATTGATTAAGAAATAAAACACTCTAAGGCGCTCGTCTTGTTTGTTTGCTATGCTCAAACATGCGGCGGTTGTGTGAATATGGCGCCACCTTGTGGCGGCCACGTGTAATAACAGTCTATATTGGACGCTGCGTCGCCGTCTTTAGTGTCTCATTTTGAATTGGGTCACGTGCTATGAAGGCATACGGAAATGGATTGTCACTGGCTCATTCATGTGTCTTGTTTTATGTAAATTACTCCAGGACCGCTAAATTTAATTGTTAGGGTTGAAAAAACGGAAATCTTTTTTTCTTTTTTTTCCCCCCTTACAGATTATTTCCTCATCCAATTATTGGTAGGACCACTATTAGCCTCCTAACTCCTCAATCTGTGTGCTTTATCAGACGCTGCCCACGGCTAGTGTGTATACACATGACACTGGTCATGGCTGTAGGCTGAGTCAATACCACATCAACAATATCTGTATGACTAGAATAAAGAAGTTGTCCGTGTTCTGATGGTGGCTCTGAGCATGGCCTATTTTCCCTGTCTGCGGTTTCTGTGTCTCTTTCAGGTGCAGGATGGCTGGCAGGGGGAGGAGCCGTGGTTGCTGATGGGGAATAGGCCCTACCTGCATCTGTGCCTCGGTCCTTAATGAACTGGACCTTTCCATTAATAGCAGCCTACTTCTTTAACACTTTTTGGCATCCATTAACATTTGTTTTACACCGTACACTCTACACATCCACTGATCACACATCCACTCCGTACACTACTGATTTACACGTCATTCAACCGTTATACAGATGTGTATACTTGACACTTGAAAAGTGTAGTTTATGTCGACGGTTATTGCATGTGGTCGACACGAGGGGGCGCCATATTTAAAACACACCGAAGCCACATGTGGCTTCATGCAATTTTAGGTTAAGTTATAGGCTATAAAATTATAGTAAAAAGCATAAAACTTAATAGGGTCGTAAATAGGAATTTGGAATGCAACCATAGCATGTCTAACGCATATCATGGACCTTTAAGAACATGCATATTTTAATTCAATTTGGGAAATGGATAATAAGACTATAAGAACATGGGGCCTATTGTTTTTAAAACCAACCGTTAATTTGGTAAAGTGCCATCTAACAGTGGAGGCTAGCCCACCCTGCGTAGAAGTAAATGAGAAGATTTGTGAATAATGTTTAATAATTAAATGTTTAAATGGCCAAAGACAAGAGGAAAAGTCAAGACTAATGCAGACATTTAAATGCAGAACCGACTCATAACTAACTGGGCTGGGTTGTTTGATTTGCAGTAAAAAGTTCGTCCGGAATAAAAAACATTATGATACATTTTTGTTTTGAAAATGGATAGCATTAAAAAACACTTTTGACAAGCTATAGCCTATGTATCAGTGTTTAATCTCTCTATCTCAAATCAAGCTTTTCACCCATGTTGGCTCCCAATGCCCCCTATTTTAGTTGCAACGGCTCCTGACAGCAAAAAGGTTGCCGACCCCTGGGATAGCCACTTCGCACATCCATCCACTGTGTAGGTGGCGCGTCAGACAGAGACATCTTCACTTTGTCGCATGCCATCGATGTGTACCGGAGCCCACCTTGCCCGTATTCACTCCGAAGAACGTTACGGTGAGTGATCTAACAATAATGTCCATTATTCTCACTTTGATAATAGCTTTTGATGTATTTATTTGCATAGCTTCTAGCCCGGCACCGTTGTTGTTTTGTGGGGGACGGGGGAGGGGGTGGATGGAGGAGAGGATTAATGCTAACAGATCATTCCTTGGGAAGGAAGGAAGATAATTATAAAAGATAATTGCGATGCATAACAACTGTAGGTCTGATGGAAGCATAGGGCGGAGCTAATTGCCACTTTTTGTTTTGATGCTTTTTTCTTCATCTGGGAGCATTCGCTTGTCTGACGAAAACTATAAGCCGATTCTTTTTCAAGGGTATCTAATCGTAAGTGGACGACATGGGACCGGGATAAAAAGACCCAAAGAAAACTTTGCACTTTGCGCAACGGAGTAATAAGGAACTACACAATAGGAACTGTCGTTTTTTAAACCATTTGACAACTTTCATTGGATGTTTTCAGAGTTGTGCCAATCGTTAACGACGGAAAATTAATTCCCCCACTCGACCATTAGAGCACACTTGCCTTAGTTATGAGGTAAGGGGTTTAAACAGCGGATCAGATTCAGAGGACGATGTGGAGACTATTATTCGAAATGTGCTCAATTTGCTCATTCAATGATTGCATTACTTCCTTTAGATTGGATGGCATTGTGTGTGTTAATAGACATTGCGTATTAGGTTTGTGTAGTTCTGGCAAGTATGTCTACACCAATCAGCAATAGTCTACTCCAAGGATACCTTCCCGTTTGATTTGTTATATGACCTACACCGATTCACAGAAACATTTAACCGGTCTCAATCAGGTTCCACTATTTTGTGCTCCTCTATTCATCTATCCAAACCGTACTATCGGAGCTATCCTTGTCAAGGCACGTACAGAAACTTGTGTTTGTGAGTGGCCCTAGCACAAGCGACAAGGCTGCTATTGTATCGGATCAGCAGCAGATTACTAGAATTCCTTTTCTGTCTACTCTGAATGACCCCTTTAGTCTCTCCATCTGCCTTGTCTAAAAACCCGCATTTGCAACTTTAATAACCTGAATACCTTAATAATGTGTGCTGTTGTATTGCTAATGGACACATTAACAGTTCCTGCTTATATTTTGTTTGGATAATTACTTTAGTTAAGATACCTTTTATCAGCCACAACTGTCAACTTGGTTCCTTCATGTACTTCTGACATGCAATAACGGTACATAGTTAATATGAGTCTTATTAGCATGTTCACTCTGTTAGGCAGCTATGTGTTGGTTCAAGCACATCTTGTTCAGCAGTTGGCTTCGAACTCTCTTTGTTTGGCCAGGAGATCTCTCCGTAGAGCATATCACTAGGCTGGGAGCTAGTAACAGAGCTGACACTGTTGGGTCAGAGGAAACAGTGACAGCGGCCATGTTCATTTCTAATGAAGCTGTTGAATCAATCACACATGTAGAGGTTTGTTTACCATTCACCATGGCAGTTCAGAGTGTGTGTTGGGTGTGTGTCAGTAGCATAGCCTGAATTTTATTTTTAGGGGACCGCATCATAAAATAAGGGGGCCACAAAAAAACATTGAAAATTCCTTAATTTTAATTGTAACCAATCAGAAATCCAGGGGGGCTGGACATGTAAATGAGCCCCCCCGTCCTCCTTGTGGTATGCTACTGGTGTGTGTGATCATCCCAAAGGAGAAGCCTTTACCCTACTGACAGTGTTTTTCCAAAAATCTAAACTGATGTTTAACTTTGATAGTTATCGGATAACTAACTTGGACAGTGGTGCATTTGGACGGCTGCTTCTCGGTAAACAGAACCAGCTAGTGTACTAAACATCAAGCTTGGCAGACGATTGTAAAGACTGTAAAGATGTACAAAAGTTGATGAGTCATGAGGCAGAGCAAGGTACAACAAAGGTCATCCAGGGGTCATCACAAGTTGAGTTGACAGTGTCACAGGTCTGGCCAAAATAACCTAGTTGAAAGAAAAGACCCCAATTAGCGTGTTTAGCCAAGAATTGAGTGAATCATGTTTACTTTTCTCCACCAGAGATGCCAGGTACCTGAGGTGAATTGCGAACAGATTTATTGATGTCTGTAAAAAGTCTGTTGATGGATGAAGTGACAGCAAATACAAGCAAGCGGATACTGTACGTGTGCTGTACATCTGATGAATAACAACAACAATAGGCCTGCATTCATATGTGAGTGTTTTATCAAAATATCGTCACCACACACACTAACACTCACAAACACACACGTATGCACTCACATTGGAAAAACACACAAGCACGCTCACACATATTAACATAAACACTTACACATACACACAGTGCAACACACACACACACAAACAGACACACACGCACGAGCACACAGACACTGCGAGTTGCAGTATCCCCAACCCCCCGCGTGTGGACAACATGTGGGGGAGTAATCCCAGCTATTAGGGTAATCTTCTCAACATGGCAATCAATAGGAAGTACGCTCAGCTCCGAGCTAGCAAGTCGGGAGGCAAAATCTCTGCAGAAGAAAAATTATTTAATCACACAGATTAGGGTAAGAGATGGAGAATAAGGGGGAGGGGAGTAGGAGGGGCCTGGCAGGGGCACATATGCTGAGTTTATATTTTCTCAATCTGAGAGGGGAGATAATTGAAAAGGACTCCTTCAGATGTAGTGACTTGTTCACAGGCAGATCTAAAACGCAGAGCAACACCTGCCTGGTCTTTCAGTTATTTAGAACAGAAAGTTGCTGGTTCGATTCCTGGCCGTGCCAAATGACGTTGTGTCCTTGGGCAAGGCACTTCACCCTACTTGCCTCAGGGGATTTTCCCTGTACTTACTGTAAGTTGCTCTGGATAAGAGCGCCTGCTAAATGACTAAATGTAAATGTAGAACATTTTCCAATTATCACCAAAAAACAATATAGACCTTTTGTTTTTTTGGGGGGGCGGCATTTTTCACGCTTTATTGGACAGTTTATAAGTGAAGTGTTACGGGACAGGAAAGGAGAGGGCATGCAGCCAAGGACCCAGGCAGGATTCGAACCCGCCCTACAAGGTGTGCACAATAATCCAGTGAGATACCTCACTGGGGCGCTCCTTATAGACCTTTTAACACCTTCCTTTCCAGTAGACAGATATGAAACAGACAGTTAAACATGGGGCTGGGTTAACAGAGTCATCTCTACACCGGTGTGTCTAAGTTAGCAGATGAAGCTGTGGTCTCGGACAGTAGGCCTGTAGTAAACCTTCAGCTCTTGTATGCAAATACGCCTCTGTGTACACAGCTGCACTGCCACAGTGGACCTTTGTTACAGTAGAACAAGTTAGTTTCCAGACTGTGTGTTAGTGATGGTGATTAGGGGCATTAGTGTCAGTACGCTGTATGTGAGAGAGAAGATGAGATGTGTGTGTGTGTTCACCACACCTGGGTTCGATACTCACATCGGTAACATCACAGAGGTATTCAAACGTGATTGGCGCGTGGCCGTACTTCTGAGGCCAATCGGCTGGTTTTGAATGCAGCTGGAGGCTCTAATCAAACGCTCCCAAAGTATTAACATGGTACTTAGCTTGTGGCTGACCTGAGGCTGGCGTGTCCGTGGGCTATTGTGCGACACGAGCTCAGCGTAGCAGCTGTGTGTGTGTGCGCTTGCGTGTGTGTGTGCTTGCGTGTGTGTTTGCGTGTGCTGGTGTCTGGTGAAGGGCTTGGCTCAGGTCAGCTGTCTCTACAACCACTTAGAGAAATGTGGGTGGAAGGCACGAATGGATGTTCTGTGTGTGTGTGGTGTGTGTTCTGTGAATATTTGTGAGGGTAAGAGCGCGTCAAGCACGCGTCTACCCCTTGTCCACAAACGCATCTGCTTTGTTGCTTGGACATGAGGAACTGGCTTGACTGTGTGTATCCGTGTAATGAATATACTAGGTCTGGTGGATCCGGTTATCTAACGACGCCGCGATGCTAGGGAGTCATGTTGGAACACTGCCTCTGCTTTGCCATTCTGCTCGTACCAAACGTCAGTTGACATAATCACACACAGCCATTTTGTGAAGGGATCTCACTGTGGCACGTCAACAAAGCATGGCGTTGCAGTGAGACAATACCGCCCTGTCTTCTACGCTACGTTGCACGGCAAGGGCTGGGGATGTGACCAGATGGAGGGAGGGAGGGAGGGAGGGAGGAGGAGGGGAAAGGGTGGGGGGCGGCCACAGATCTGCCAGTGTGCTCTCCGAGACAGGAGAGAAGACCAGAATGGATGGCTCTCAGGGTGTCACCTTACCTCAGACCCCTACGAGACCAATGAGGGGGTGTTGTGAAAGATGCCTGCCCCTCCCATGAGAAACCTGACCCCCCCTCCCCTCCAACACTGCCACCGGCTGTGGTTATGATGCACACGCACACGGCAGGTTGAGGTGGGCCGGCTCCCAGGTCAGGTTACCCGGTGCTCTGTCCCGGCCCGGAAACGTACAGCTGTAGGATCTGTTCCCTGGAGAGCTCTGCTCTGGGAGAGCTCTGCTCTGAGAGAGCAGAGAGCTCTGCTCTGAGAGAGCTCTTCTCTGCTCTGAGAGAGCTCTTCTCTGCTCTGAGAGAGCAGAGAGCTCTGCTCTGAGAGAGCTCTTCTCTGCTCTGAGAGAGCTCTGCTCTGAGAGAGCTCTTCTCTGCTCTGAGAGAGCTGTGCTCTGAGAGAGCAGACAGCTCTGCTCTGAGAGAGCAGAGAGCGCTGCTCTGAGAGAGCTCTACTCTGAGAGAGCAGAGAGCGCTGCTCTGAGAGAGCTCTACTCTGAGAGAGCAGAGAGCGCTGCTCTGAGAGAGCTCTGCTCTGAGAGAGCAGAGAGCTCTGCTCTGAGAGAGCTCTTCTCTGCTCTGAGAGAGCTCTGCTCAGCTCTGCTCTGAGAGAGCAGAGAGCGCTGCTCTGAGAGAGCTCTGCTCTGAGAGAGCAGAGAGCTCTGCTCTGAGAGAGCTCTGCTCTGATAGAGCAGTGAGCTCTGCTCTGAGAGAGCTCTGCTCTGATAGAGCAGTGAGCTCTGCTCTGAGAGAGCAGAGAGCTCTGCTCTGATAGAGCAGTGAGCTCTGCTCTGAGAGAGCAGAGAGCTCTGCTCTGAGAGAGCTCTGCTCTGAGAGAGCAGACAGCTCTGCTCTGAAAGAGCTGTTCTCTGCTCTGAGAGAGCTCTGCTCAGCTCTGCTCTGACAGAGCAGAGAGCTCTGCTCTGAGAGAGCTCTACTCTGCACATCTCATGGGATGGAGACTCGTGTGAAACTCTCCAGAGAAATGTGCGCCGTTGCAAGATGTCTTTGGAAGCGAACGTGTCTGCGCTCGCTGGAAGTCATGTCTCAACAGCACAACATGCTGATGAGTTGGTCTGTTTAGCGTATTTGCACATTTGCATAAACACTTAAAACCACTCTAACCACTCAGGTGGCTGAGTGGTTAGAGAATCGGGCTAGTAATCAGAAGGTCGCTGGTTCGATTCCCGGCCGTGTCAAATGATGTTGTGGCCTTGGGCAAGGCACTTCACCCTACTTGCCTCGGGGGAATGTCCCTGTACTTACTGTAAGTCGCTCTAGATAAGAGTGTCTGCTAAATGACTAAATGTAAATGTAGAACATTTTTTTCCATTTAACACGTACAAGTAGTGTGTTTACTCTGCAACAGGCTCTAACTCCAGCCACTGGTTCGATCGTTAGTCTTTGACCCACCGTGTGATGTCATAGTTATGTAAGCTCTTCCTGTCACATGGTGCCACCTGGCCGGTACACAGGAAGGACTGTGGGATGCTGGGGGTTGTTGTACCTGTAGGTTTGGCCTCACCTGACTTACATTCCAAACGTTTTTAAAACCTCCTAATAGTTTCACTAATGTGCTGTCACCTCCCCCACCTTCCTTTGCTTTGTTATCAGCTTGATCTGATAACATGGAGAATGATGCTAATAATGTTAATCATGCTAGTAATGCTAATGGCATGATTAAAGTGAGATGAATAGATTGTAGTGTTTGTGTTGGCGACTGTAGAAATACCCAATTGTGTTAATGAGTTGATCAACACAGCACAGAGAGAGAGAGAGAGAGAGAGAGAGACATAGAAACAGAATGGAAGAATATGTGGAAACACAAAGCGAGAAAGAAAGAGAGAGACAGAGATAGAAAGAGTGAGAGAGAAACTGAGTGAGATGCAGAGAGCGAGGGAGAAACAGAGGCAGTCTGGGCTGACCTTAACATTATAATCTAATCCCTGTTGAGAGTGCTTTTTTTAGAGAGCAAGTTAATGCCACCAGATTATGCTCCTCTGTGTCCTGCACCAACCAATCCAGGATGAACAGAAACCATGTCGACGTTAAGGGGGCTGTCCTCACCTCAAATCTCCACCCAAAACTCACGGGGGGGGGGGGGGGGGATGTGTGTAGTAGCAGTGACTGAGCGAGGGAGTGTTAAATGTGACTGTGATTGTTGTTCTGTGTCTGTAGTCGACTTGATACTCTACTTTACATAAACACAGTGTGTCACACACAGCTAACAGCATGACACATCCTTCCCTAATCAGGTTATAATCAAGCTAGTGTGCTTAAGGGTGCTATCTGCCTCTTTCTCTGTTCACACTGCTCCAGCCTGCACAAACACTGGGATGGGAATAGTCAGGTCAATGACCATCTGATCACATGCTATCAAGACTAATCCCATTTGTTGTGTAACAGGGCAGAGAATTGACCAAGGAGGGGGTGGGTAGGACATGCGTGTGCGTGCGGGTGTGTGTGTGTGCGCGGTATGTGTGTTTGTGTTGATACTGTACTCCCACCTTGCATATCCACAGCTATGTATACTCTGTCTGTCTGTCCATCTGTATGTCTATTTGTCTATCTGCCGAGTAATCCATCTATCTAGCAATCATTCATAATCTGACATGCACAGGGTTCGACATCAAACAGCATGCCAAAGAGTCATTCTTACAGTGGCTGGTTCAAGCACCTCCACGCTGTGTCTCTGACAGAGCTAGACAGAGCGGGCCTCCGGGAGCGGGATTAGCCGCTCGCTAGCCTGCACCACGCGCCGCGCACCGCGCGCCTCCCCATCACGACCCAGTAAACAAAGCTGCGCTTCAAGGGCCTCTAAGCTCTGACCTCGGTCTGACAGACGGCGTCAGCCTCGTCGCCACTCACTTTTGTCTGTGAGCGGGACAAAGCCAGGGGCAGGACGGAGACGGTTCCACACCAGCGAGGGACAATTAGCGACTGAAACGGTACGGGCAAGAGGTGATTAGTGAGGGCCAGATTGAGCATTCTGTGACCTGTCTGAAAGACTGTCAGAAGCCTGACAGGAAGGTAACAGTTTTGGGGTCACGCAGGTCACTGCTTCTTTAAAAAGAGGAGAAGGTAGAAGGGAGGAGAGGAAAGGAGAAGGGGGGAGGAGAGGAGAGGAAGAGAGAGGAAAGGGAGAAGAGATGAGAGGTGAGGAGAAGGGGAGAAGAGAGGAGAAGGGGAGAGGAGAGGAAGAGAGAGGAAAGGGAGAAGAGATGAGAGGTGAGGAGAAGGGGAGAAGAGAGGAGAAGGGGAGAGGAGAGGAAGAGAGAGGAAAGGGAGAAGAGATGAGAGGTGAGGAGAAGGGGAGAGGAGATGAGGAGAGAGGAAGGGGAGAGGAGATGAGAAGGGGAGTGGAGAGGAGGAGAGAGGAAGGGGAGAGGAGATGAGATCCCTCCTGAGTGTGCAGGAGGGAAGTCAGTCCACCTCAGTCCTGCCGTTCTCATAACTCTCCTTAATGAAATGAGAGAGGGACGAGAGACATTAGGAAAAGGAATCCACTGGCCTCTCTCAACCATAGTCAACACCTAAAATAACCTGACAGAGGGGCGGAATATCAGTCAAGCCCATTGTGTTTCTGCTGTTTAGAAGCAGGTCGTTTTTATTCCGCCAAATAATACAAATGAGCACAAGAGGCTCTAAGACTATTCTGAACACTTTGGAATGGTAGCATACGGCTAGTATCCTGACTCTGCTGCGGGTGGGGGTATGTGTGTTGGCACAGGGTTGCAGCTGATTGTTGGAACATATGTGGATGACTTCAGCACAAACACATATGTCCACATGACCAGGGATGCATTCACACAAGAAGTAGATCCGCACGCACGCACACGCACGTGAACACATGCTTACACACGCAGGGTCACATATTCATACACGCCCACACACATACAAAAGCGCACGCACACACACATACAAAAGCACACGCACACACTTACACACATCCAAATGCTGTGGATCCCAGCTCAGCATCGGTAGCCTGGCCGTGGGGAGTTTGTGCTGAGCTGGTGAGGACGCCAGCCTGAATCAATGTGAGGACAGCTGACTGGTCAGGGCTATTCATCTGCCAAAGAAAAGAGAGAGGGAGCGAGGGAGGGAGAGAAAAGAGAGAGGGAGCGAGGGAGGGAGAGAAAAGAGAGAGGAGCGAGCGAGGGAGGGAGAGAAAAGAGAGAAGAACGAAAGAAAAAAGAGTCATCGCCCTAGAGCAACATGTTTGGGTCTTTCTCTGTGTGGATGCGTCTGTCCTCCTCTTCCTGGGATCTTTATATACTCCTATGTGTGTTTGTCCGTGTCCAAGAGCTAGTCAGGCTGTGTGTGTGTGTGTGTGTGTGTGTGTGCGTGTGTCCATATGCAGAAGAAGCTAGTCAGGCAATGTGAGTGTGCGTGTGTGAGAGAAAGGTTGTTTTTCTCTAACATTGGCTATGCTTCTAACCGGGGTCTAGTGATGAGCATCGCCTGGAGCCTGCGCCTTAGAAATCCAAGTCTCATGTTAGACTGGGTGGTGTTTCTAGTGGGTGAAACTGCATGCCTGTGTTGTCAACGTTCTCCATAGGTAATAATGTTTTCCAGAGGACATGTTGTCGGGAGTCAGGTGGCTGAGCGGTGAGGGAATCGGACTAGTAATCCGAAGGCTGCCAGTTCGATTCCCGGTCATGCCAACTGACGTTGTGTCCTTGGGCAAGGCACTTCACCCTACTTGCCTCGGGGGAAGTAGGGTGTAATTGTAATTACACCCTACTATATATTATACCCTTACTCCCTGTAATTACTGTAAGTCGCTCTGGATAAGAGCGTCTGCTAAATGACTAAATGTAAATGTAAAATGTTCAGTATAGGGTAACATGTAGTGTTAGATGCATAACCTTGCAGTTTTGAAAAGGGTCCACTCACGCAAACACTCACACAGGCAAACACAGGCACACACACCCGCACACACACCACGGAGAGGACCGGATGGTTCCCTTGCCCATCTGTTGCCTTCCTCCGACATCATCTCTATTGTTTTAACCAATTACATGGCTTCACCTTAACCCCTTAATTGCCACCCTCCTGTCTCCGGCGCCCAGACACAGCTAAGCAGAGGAACGGGCTTCTGCACTAATCTAACGGCTCGCACTCCAAACACCTGCCATGTCATGAGAGCATCTCACACACACGCTCCACGCACAGACAGACAGGCACCACGGACTTACACACACACCACACAGACCTCAGGACATAAACACACCACACACAGAGATATACAACACATCACACACCATTTCAGACACACACCCCACATGCGTGTGCCAACATACATACCACACACACGTACAGGCACATACACACATCACACACACTTACAGACATACATACACCACACACCGAGATATACACACACCACACACACAATTATAGACATACACCCATACTTACAGACATATCCACACCACACACGCACCACACACACAGACATACACACACAGATATACACACACAGATAAACACACACAGATAAACACACACAGATATACACACACAGATATACACACACAGCTCCCTCTCCACTGCCCGTGTCAGTTTTGGTTCGCGTGGAAGAGTGGTTTGAAACACAGGCACATGATTGCATGCTAGCAGACACACACGCACACACACACAGGCACACACTCAATCCCATCTCCCATGTGGTAGTGGCTGGAGACAGGACAGAGAACTGTCTTTTCTCCTCCCCCTCCCCAGACATCTTTCCAGGGCGCTGATGGACCCTGGGCTCAGCCAACAATGGGAGCCCTTGACCCCCTGGTGAGGGCTGGCGAGGGCTGTGGGGATAGACGTGAGGCGATGTGACAGTTCTGGTGCAGACAACACAATGGCAGGTTTTTCCCGTGGCTGGCTGGACGGCTGGATGACTGGCTGGCTGGTTAGATGGCAGACTGGCTGGCTGGATGGCTGGATGACTGTCTGGCTGGTTAGATGGCAGACTGGATGGCTGGAGGGCTGGATGACTGTCTGGCTGGTTAGATGGTTGGCTGGATGACTGTCTGGCTGGTTAGATGGCAGACTGGCTGGCTGGATGGCTGGATGACTGTCTGGCTGGTTAGATGGCAGACTGGCTGGCTGGATGGCTGGAGGGCTGGATGACTGTCTGGCTGGTTAGATGGAAGGCTGGCTGGACGGCTGGATGACTGTCTGGCTGGTTAGATGGCAGGCTGGCTGGCTGGCTGGATGACTGGCTGGCTGACTTGTTGGCTGACTGGATGACTGTCTAGCTTGTCAGATGGCTGGTTGGCTGACGGTGGTCTTGGGCAGTGAATACTTCAGTTGCATAGTTAACATCTACCTCCTTGAGGTTTGTCTAGACAATGACAAAGCTGGAGTGATGCTACATATGTATGGGTAGACATTAGTTTAGCTTTTTAGAAATGTTTAATTTTTTTATAAGACAAACTTTTCTTGTGATTTAAAATAGTTATTAACTTTCACCAAATGCAACCTTTTCTTAACTTGTCCGGGAAAGATCCATTGTAGTTTAGATTTGGACACATTTGATCATTTTCCTTATTACTATAATTTATCGTATGTTTGTCTGTATGTGTGTTTTTGCATGTATCTGTGTTTGTATGTGTGCACACACGTGTGTGTGTGTGTGTGCTTCAGATGTAGCTTGCTGGTAATGGATTATTGATCCAGGTTTGGAGTGGAGCAGCCTGCAGCGTCATGTCATCCAAGCTAGCTGCACCACTTCACGCTTCAACACATACACTCAGTTTAGGCATGGGGGAGAAGAGCACACACACACACACACACACACACACACACACACACACACACACACACACACACGCGCGCACACACACACACACACACACACACACACACACACACACAGTGAGTAAGGACAGCCATCGCTCATTCTGTAGGGGACAATGGCCATTCCAAGGTCTATGTGATGCAAATTCCCTTTCTTTTCTCTTTCTCTCTCTCTGGCTTACCGACACACTCGTTAGAACACAGAGAAACTCATGCATGGGGATGTTCAGGGGACTTTAGACTTCAGAAGTCTCTTGTCTTGAATGCGTTTCAGAGCTTATGAAGATTGTAAATATATATTCAAAAAGATTGTCTTAAACAAAATCTTAAAACAAGGGTACTGCTGTTACTCTTATATTATAATTGTCTTGTCTATTATGTGTAAAGTAATATCTGTGTGCATTAAAACACTTAAGTCTTTCGTCTTGTTGTGTTTGTCCCTCAGATTCGTCATGGAGAAGTAGTGTTTCGAGATATTCTACCCCCAAAGGGATGAAAACAGAAGCAGCGATGGCAGACCATTGTCTCTGACACGAGTTATGAGGACTACACGACCTGTGCAACACAGCTAGCAGGTCTGATCTGTTTTCTACATCTGGGACTCTAAAGCCTGTGACCATGGAGGTGGAGGGGAAGGCGGAGGTGACGGGGGACGCTAAGGTGGAGCTGGCCGAGCCGGAGGGAGGTGCCGCCTCGGGCCACACCTGCCGGGTCTGCGGACGCAGTTTCCCTCTCCTGAGCTCTCTGTCCCAGCACATGCGCAGACACACCCGGGAGAAGCCCTACAAGTGCCCCTACTGTGACTACCGCACAGCCCAGAAGGGGAGCCTGAAGACCCATGTGAGGAGCCACAAACTTGGCCTGGTTCTGCAGAGCCTGGGGGCCGAGGGTGAGGCCGGGGGGGAGGCGGCCGGGGTGGAGGCCGGGGCGGAGAAGGGGGACCAGGAGAAGAAGGAGGACTCTGATAGGCTGGATGCCGCCGCTCCTCTGACCAATGGCACCGCTGCCAGGAAGCACAAAGTCAACGGGCGGACGAAGAAGAAGGCCTCTAAGAAGAAGACGAGAGAGGCTGTGAGGGAGGAGCCTCCTCAGACCAGTGGGGAGGCCGCGGGGCCTGCGGAGGCCGATGGACCGGACTCTGGAGGTGAGGCCGGGGCCGAGGTTGAAAACGGGGGAGAGGCTGAAACTGAGGGAGAGGCTGGAGCCGAGACTGGGGCAGAGGCTGGGGCCGAGGCCGGGGCCGAGCTGGAGGCCGAGTCGGGTCCGTTCCCCTGCGGCTCCTGCAGCCAGGTGTTCCCCCGAGCCTCGCTCCTGAAGACCCACATGAAGAAGCACCGCTCCTCCCAGGACCACGGCTGCCGCATCTGCGGACGCCGCTTCCGCCAGGCCTGGTTCCTCCAGAGCCACATGCGGATCCACCGGGCTAAGCCCGCCCCCAGGGGCGCCGAGGGCGGAGAAGCCCCGCCCACCATCAACGGCGCTCCCCAGGAGCAAGCGTCCCTCGCTAACGACGAGTGCCTCTACGAGCTCTGCGCCGGCTGTGGAAACTTCTTCCACGACCGCAAGACCCTCCGGGTCCACGAGAGGGTCCACAAGCAGAGCCACGCCAGCCAGGCCTCGCATCCCCAGCCAGAGGCCCCCGAGACACCCGCCGCCAAGGCCCGCTTCCTGGGGTGTCTGAACCTCCGTGCGGTAGGGGGCCATCCGGAGGAGGCGGGCCAGGGAGGGAGGATTCCCCAGCTGGACCCGGTGAGCAGCTACCAGGCCTGGCAGCTGGCTACGCGCGGGCGGGTGGTGGAGGTGGCGGAGAAGGGCCCGGGCTGGGTGGAGAGGCTGGCGGACGCGGAGGTGGCGTACGGCAAGGACAGAGGCCAGTACGTCCCGGCGAAGGCGGACAGGAAGAGGAAGCAGCTGGACGTGGGTCCCGGGGGCAAGAAGAAGAAAGGTGGTGCGGGCGGGGAGGGGGCCGGGGGCCGCGGGGGGGCGCTGCACCGGGGGGGCCGGGCTCTGCTGACCGGACTCACCCCCGAGGCGTTCCTCGCACTGCAGAAGAAGAGGGTTAGGGAGGGGCACACGTCCACCAGACAAACCAGCATCATCACTGACACAGCTCACAGAGGTAAGGCCACCACATCAAGGATACTGCCCTACTGATTGGTTACAAAATTAGGACTTTAGACCAGACAAAAGTCCAAGGATATGCCTGTGGGGGATATTCATAGATGTTATGCTAACATTTTATTGCATTTTATTGCTTTGATTACTTTCAGAGTAAACAACTCCTTGTTTCTGTTAGAGGTCGAAAATATTACTGTAGAGAACGGAGACCTCTTGTGTTATGTTAATGAATTACACATTTGTTCATTCAAATTCGGTTGTGTTTACTGTTAGTTATTTTCCCTGCTGGAAATGATCACGAACAAGCTAACAAACCTTCCTCACGCAGTTGAATCATTTTAAAACCTATTCTGTGTTCTACTCTGGCTACCACTGGGTTGACGCTGACCTGTCTTCCTGGTGTCCCCAGATAAGAAGCCATACATGTGCGAGCACTGCGACTTCCACACCCCGGACGCCTCCGCCCTCAGCTCCCACCTTCTCAGGCAACACAAGGACTTGATCCACCTTCACAACCCCCGCGGCGTCGGTCAGGATGACCCCAGCGGGGTGAAGGGTTACATGGGTTACCTCAAGCTCCGCAGCACTCTTCTCAGCCAGCCGTTCTGGAGCCCGTTCGCCGGCTCCGCCTCCCAGCAGATGAGGCCAGAAGTGATTGGCCAGCCCGGGACACCAGGAAGGACCGAGGGACGAGGGAAAGGCGATGCCGGCGTGGATGCCAGCCTCCTCAACCTGTCCGTGCCGGCTGAGGGCCCGGCTGAGGGCCCGGCTGAGGGCCCGGCCGAGGGCGCCGCCAAGCCCGCCGTGCAGGCGGAGGGCCGCTTGGTGCGTCACCGCTGCCCGTACTGCGTCCACACCACCCACTACCCAGAGGTCCTGTGGATTCACCAGCGCGTGGCTCACAAGGTGGACGGCGCCAGCTCTCTGGCACCCAAATGGGCGCCGCACGTCAACGGCGTCAAGGGCGCCAAGCCGGGGGGGGCCAAGCCAGGGAGACGGACGGGACCCCCGCCTTTCCTGGAGGGCAAGGACTGCCCCGCCCTCCCTCTCGCTCTGACTCAGCGGACGCAGCCCCCGGGCGACGCCGCCACGGGCGACGTTGCCACGCGCGACGCCGCCACGGGCGCCAAGAAATCTGCACCAAAGGGCGCCAAGAAATCTGCACCAAAGACTCCAAAGACTCCACATCCAAACACCTCGCCTCCCTCTCCCGCTCCCCAGCCCAAACCCGCCGCTCAGCCAGCGAGCTCGCACTCGACTGTGGGGAAGGCGCCCCCTAGTGTCCGTAAAACACTCCTACCTCAGAAGAAGTCCAGCGCTCGCCCCGGACACTCGGCGGCGGGCTCCGGGAAGTCCCGTTCCTCGGGCGACACCCGTCCCAAGGTCACCTCGTCAGCCGCCAGTGTCGGCGCCGGCGGCGACAGCCCCGGGTTCTCCTTCCACCCCAGCAGCAGCCTCTGCTATGGCCGACACAGAGCCTCCTCCGAGGGGGGCCTGCTGCCTCAGGAGGGCCTGGGGTTCATCCTGGCCCGGAACCAGGCCCGCACCGAGCGCGCTCCACACCCCACCCCCGACAGGACCCACCGCCACAGCCAATCGCAGGACACCTCCGCCGTCCCCAAGGGTCACGACCTCTGGTCGGTCATGAACATGTTCGGGGCTCATAGAAGTGGGGGCTACCTGGCGCCTGGGGCTCCTCCGATGGAAGTCGATATTCTGAGTCTCCTGAAGAACTACAACCCCCACGATCTGGCCGCCCTCTACCAGCACTGGGGCTATGTTGATCCCAGGTTTGAGCCGCAAGGTAAGGACAGGAATGCTGTAGGGTTTTGTAGTCCTATATCAGGAGTTACTGTGTTCTGTCACCACCACACCAACATGTTGTCTACAACGCTGAAAGTAGGTAATTTCTTGCTGGTTTAAAGAGCTGTTGGGATTATCTTGCTCCAGGATGGTAGCTAGGAACAAGGTTTAGTCTGTGTGACGAGATGTATTTCAGTGTTAGATCACAAGTTGTGCTAGGTTTACACTGCTCAGTTAAAACCGATGAGAATGGCCGGAAGGGCAGTTGGGTAACGTGTTGTTTTTTGGGAGGACATGCTTTGCTGCTAGCGTGGGTCTGGGAGGGAGCAGTTGGTGTCATGGCCACCCAAAAACAAACCATCCAAATGAGGCAAACAATCAGACTAAAGATGGGGTTTTTTTTTAAACGAAAAATGTTGCTTCTCTGCAGCATCTGGAGAAAAGAAATACACAAAAAAAGAAAAACGTGTTTGAGAAAGTGAACATTTTCTTACAAAAAGAGAGAGAATTTCAAAAACGAGATAGAGAGAGAGAAAGAAAAAGAGAGAGCGGGAGAGAGGGAGAGGAAACTCACCTGACATGTGACACCAGAGTACAGCGGGCCGAGGGCACTTCACAGGACCCCGGCTCTTCATTTGCAGTAATTTATGCTGCTTCTCCCATGCAGCCTGTCAGAGCAGCCCTGTGACAGCTCCCTGTCCCGGCCCTGGAGGTAGCCTCTGCTTAATGACACATTAGACATACTAATGATGCCTCTCTGTACACGCCTTTAAAAGGGCCCTGTTTCCTCGCGAGGAGGAATTCACACAGAAATTCAAACAGACCCCAAAAGTGTCAAACGAGTACGTGTTTTGTCATGAATTGTTTTTGGTGAAGATCCGGTCGCCTCCCTGTACAGAAGGTCTTCTGTGTGCTCTTGCCTAATTACGGAGAATAACGAATAACGTTTGGTGAAAACCGAATTGTTAAATTAGACGTTGTTGGTTAGTTTTGGATTGCAGTGAAGCCTTTGGAAGCGTGAAGATCATCATCGACAGGCTGGATATCGTCTAGCGTACTTCACTGTTTCATGTGCTCGTTCGGTCACTTCTGTTTTCTTTGTGTGTGTGTGTGTTTTGCTTTCATCCTTTACTGGCAGTCCTTTGTGATGTAACATAAACATCTCTGTGAAAAACGTAATCCATTATTAATCGGATGCCAGTTATGGAGATTTAATTGTGCATGCTAATTAAGCGTACAAGTCATGGTTTAACTTGTAGTGTATACAGAGTCATGTCCTGACTGGGTTGTAGTTCACGGCTCTCTGTGCTTCTTACAGCCTTGCTGCAGTCTAACGGACATGTGGGAAATGAAGTCCATTCCTCCACAGAAGCACCCAAACAAGTACGTTCTTTATTTAAGTTGTTTTGCAAGTTTGTTTGTGTATGTGTGTATATGTCTGTGTATGTGTGTATATGAATGTCGGTGTGTGTGCGTGTCGGTGTGTGTGTGTCGCCGTGCCCTGTGAGTCGTCAGCAGGCGAGCAGCACGTCTCTGTCTCCTCCCCTCGCCAACCTGCCGCCACCGCCGCCACGTTTGAAGTCGGCAGAGGCGGCTTCCTCTGGGCGGCGTCGCCGGCGCTCGGGGGAGGGGAGGCGGCGAAACGCCTGCGTCGGACGCCTGTCGGCCCGCTCCGGGGTTCGTCCGCGGGGGCCGACAGGAGAGCGGGAAACCTGACGCCCCCTCGGAGTCCACCCCCTCCATATGGCCCGTTGTCCGCCTGTCAATCACCCCCGCCCCCTTCTCCCTCCCACCTCCCCCCCCCCCCCCGTTCACTCTCTCTCTGTCGTCCTCGCCTGCTTTGCTTTAGTGGAGCTGAGACTCGACAAACAGGGAGACGAGGCCAATGATACCTTTCTGAACCGCCAGGTTGTTGGCATTTTGTCGGCATTTGAGGCCCCTAGAGATGACACGCAGTGCTCATGCGTACTTTACCAATGAGGCTGAGACACAAAACAGCTCACATACTCACTTTGTTAAATGAGTCAATGCAACCTTGATGAAAATGTGTTTCTATGCAGTTACATGGCAGTTAAAGTCACCTTCATGTAAAAGTCTTACTCCTGATTATTCTAACGGTCTTCAGAAGGGGTTTAAAACCCAGAAGTGCGTTTGACGACAGCGGGTCGTACGAGATCTGAACTGACTGTCTCTGCCCTCTCTCTCTCTCGTCTCCCTCCTCCACAGGTCAGCGGCCGGTCCTCCATGTCCACTCCGTCTCTCCGTAAAGCCACATGAAGACCCCCACGCCCTCTCCCCCTGCCCTGCGGGGACAGCTCCGCAGCAGGGCGAGGGAGGTCCGGGCAGCCGGCCTACGGATCCTGTCTCAGGAGAATCTCCCCCGGACTGAAGGAGTCACGCAGAAAGCAGGAGATGTTGGTGAAGGTCCAGCAATGAGTCTCTGGTGTTCAGAGAGAGAAACACCTGCAGTATGGATACAGGTGGACCGCTGGCTAGCAGGATCCCGCCAGCGACAGCTACCTATGGCCGTCTTCCAGGGGTTTGATGAAAACATTCGAAGATCGTTCTCCTAAGCCAATCAAACACATTTTCCCGTTATATTTGACAGTTTGGATACGGGTAGTTCAGATCAGTGGATTTGTATTTTTTTTAAATGTTCCAAAAACCATCAACTGTTGTTTTGCCCCGAATTGGGTTTTCTTAAAGGTTGGGACAGATTGTGAGACATCCTGTTCCTTCATATAGAAGTTTTTTTTTCTTGGTTTGTTGCTACTGTGAAGTGCGTGTCCACAGGGTTAGAGGATTGTTTAGTTACCCTCCTGCGTTGGGATCTTCAAGACATCCATCGGACGATTCCAGATGGATGCGACGATGATAAGCTCTCCCTGAGCTGGTGTTGATTTACTTTTGAGTGTTCAGTAATTTAGTTGTCTAAAACTTTGTGTTGGGTGGAAACTTTATTCGCTCGGTCATGTCAGTGCTCTTCATCTTGTTGAAGTCAAAAAGTTGAAGAAAGTACCGACTGTCTTGCCACAAAATACAAGAAACAAAATCTCTACTGGAAACCTTTTGCATGTTTTTTTTACATCCACAGCAAGCAACACAAATGCAACGTTTGAGTTAAATCTTAGAGAATGTTTGCTGTGAGGAAAGCTGACAACCAGTCGCCTACTTTTCTGACAGACTACACGTGATTCTAGAAATCATCTAGGAGCTAGAGCCCAGATACGGATGTTTTAAAATGGTTTGCTTTATTGGATTCTATTTATGTTGTTCAGTAGGTAGGCCCACCTATCAGTTATTGGCCAAATGGCTGCGTTTGAAGGAGAAATTAGGACGTTACTATGGAGACCTAATGAAGTTATTACAGGTGCCAGTTTGAACACTGTAGGGCGTAGTAAGGATTAGTATCTTGTATTTACAGCGCGTGCATTTGAGTTATCTCTGATGTTTGGTTTTCAAAACATTATTTAGTACGGTTTGTCTTAGGTTATCTTTTTGAAAACAACTTTGTCAGTTGCTTTTTAGTCAGTTTTTTGTTGTGCCGAGTCAGTGGACATCTTCCAGTTCAAATGGCTTCCTTGTTCTTGCTGCACTACAGGAAAGAAAGCCACGAAACGTCAGTTAATTCAGAAGTCCTTGCTGCATTATTTATTTAGCTGTACATAGTACTCGACATTGTTCTGTTTTGTGTTTTTAAGTGTTGTTTTTGATAATGGGATAACATAAGTTGTAAAGTGGTTGACTGTTAAACAACTGGTGAAATTCCGTTTTCTTTTTTGGGGTATTTTGGAAATGTTTTGAATCCGAGTGAAACTCCAAGCCAGATAGACGAGGTGAGCAGTGTTCTGGTGTACATGAAGGCTGATAGTGTGGGCCTCTGATCACTGTAATAATCAACCCATGTCAGACTCCGTGAAGCAGAGGATGCACCGGTTATTTTCACAATCACAAATGTACAGAAATTCTTTCAGGCTGTAGATGACAAAAAGATGTGTTTTCAAAGTATTTAAATCCCACAAACATCTGGCAGTACAAATAAAACTTGATATATTTGCAGTCTTTGTCAGTTTTTTTTTGTTCAATATTTTAAAGTGCTATCGGGAAGCATTTGGGTTATACCTGAGGGCGTTTGGTGCATAAGCAAACTATGTGGAGCTGTAATAGAAAACACCTATTAAAACTAAATGGCTCAGTTCTCTCGTTTGCCAGGAGATGGTGCTCTTTGCTAAGCTGTGCGGAGTGTTATCAAAGAAAGGTGTGCAGTCTCTTGCAGACAATGATTCTCCATGGCTCCCTCTTTCTAAACGAAGGCAGATTAGTTATATAGAAGGTCAGTTTTACTCTTTCTTTTTTATTTTATTTTCACCATTTATTTTCTCCCAGTTACACATTTTAAGACTGGATTGAACCAGGGTAAGCTGAGTTGGTATTCAGCAGTGGACAACACGGTTAGATGAGATGCCATCAACAGTTCGACACAAAGAGGCGTCTTGTGTGGAGAACCAGAGAGAACCAGATAGAACCTGAGAATACCAGAGAGAATCAGAGAGAACCACAGAGAACCTGAGAATACCAGAGAGAACCAGAGAGAACCAGAACTAGAAACTCACTTTATCCCCACACCTCTGTTTGTACTGCCTTGACTAATCATGATGACATGATGAGAAAATAACTGGATTGTCAGGCACATACACACACACAGACACAAACTGACAAAAACTCAGTCCTCAAGAGAAAAAACGACAACCTTAGAAAACCCGCATGCACTCAGTCATAGCTAGTGGCTCCCGTGTCACATCCTGTTTGTCAGGCAGGGCAGAAGCCACTACAAGCCGGCTGACAGCATCAGTCATCTGCCTGAAACCCAACGATCATGTCTGGTGCCACTAGCAGGACGGGGGGCCCTGTTTGCCCAGGGGTCTGGTGACTGGATCATGTCTCCAGCACGGCAGAGCGGCGATGATGCCGGCATATGTTCCCTGACAGGGAGACTGGAGTAGAGCCCTCCTGCAGTCAGAGCAGGAAGACGGACTGGTGGCAGATTGATGTGACAGGTTCCTACTGTCAGTGAAGGAGGCTGTGTGTGTGTGTGTGTCGTGTGTGTGTGTCTTGTGTGTGTGTCGTGTGTGTGTGTGTTAGAATCTGCCTCTTAAACTGTAGAATCAGCCTGTAACATCTCTCCCCCCCCCCTCCTCCCTCAACAGCAGAGCACCATTCCCACAATGCCCTGCTTCTCCGTTCCCAGTGTGGATCAGGAGAGGAGAACCCAGTTGCCGTGTGGTGGTCGTCGTGTGAGAGGATTGGTCCTGGCACGCGCTGCATGTGTAAATTGCCTGTCCTGTCTCGCCCTATCTCAGGAGAGAGAGGGGACAGGTGGGGAGCTTGGCAATAACAGATGCTGAACCAAACACACCCATTGATGAGATTGTCTGCGAAGTAAGACAAAAAGCAGGTGAGAATAGCATCAGCACTTTATTGTTTGCACCTTCTCCAGGCAAGGTGCCCTGCTTTGGTAGGCCTGTAAACTGTTGTATCCTCCGAGACCACAGACCTGTCAAACGCTCACAGGCCTCCTGTCTCCAGTGTAGGCCTACCCTGTGGAAGACAGCTTTTTAAAACATCCGACAGCCTTTCACAGCATCTGGACACGTATTACATTTTGGGAGGCTGTAGTAGCTCAGTGGTTGGAGCTGTTGATAGCAGATCAAGTGGTTGCAGGTTCAAATCTGGGTTGTTTTGTATGCGGTTGGATAAGTGTCTGCTAAATTACTAACTAACTGTACATACAGTTTCACTCAAATTCTTAAGCTGATATTTGTACTGAGAAAAATTCACAAGCGGTGTCAGACGTTTGGAACCGACTGTATAATTATTTGTTTTACATTATTTTCAAATGTACATGAAACATGTTCTCACATACGTTTTACACTGACAAGTGTAACATTTAAACCAAACTGCCATTTTTCAATGAATTCATCTTGCAGACACTTTTATCGAAAGCGCCGTACAAAACGATCGAGATTCAAGCTTGAACTCTTCTTCCGACGCGTCGGTTTTCCACCCCTGGTTAATTCCCCTGGGGGGAGTTTCACATAGGTTCCCATGTCTAAGGGAAACACAGATGGAGCCAGGGCAGGGAGGGTGGTCGGGCTGGATGCGTGGTGGTGCAGACCTGAGTCTGTCTCCTCACAGAGCTGCAACGCAGGCCACACACACATGAGCTTGGTTCAGGGACTGCAAGCAACCAGCAAGTAAGTGAAGGTTGCCATATGTTCCGACCACCCAGAGAGAGAAGCCTCATTAGATATGGGTTTGGATCACATTTTGTCCCCCATAATGGCTATTACAAGAAATGTGGGGGCTACTCCGGGACAGTTTCATTCCCTTGAGCCTCCTTTCTCTCTCTGTCTCTCTCTTTCCCCTCTATTTATCTCTCTCTGCTCTTTCTCTTCACATTTTCTCTTTCTCCTTCATTTTGTTCACACAAACAACCACCACTCACCACACACACCTACATCCGCAGTGTGGAAAGGAGATGGATGGACATGTGTCTCTGGTGTGTGTCTGTGATGTGTGGTGTCAGTGCTGGCCAGGTATATTCAGCTAGCATGGCTCATTACATCCCACAACCATGATGTTGTGCCTGAAATGTTGGAGCCTCTCCTACTGAACCCTCCTCCCTCTCTCATCACCTCTCATCTTTTCCCTCCCTCCCTCCCTCCCTCCCTCCCTCCCTCCCTCCCTCCCTCCCTCCCTCCCTCCCTCCCTCCCTCCCTCCCTCCCTCCCTCCCTCCCTCCCTCCCATCATCTTAGATTTCTTTTTTCATATTTTCTTTTCCCCCTCCTCCTCTCCCCCTGCCTATCTTCTTCTTCTCTGGTGCTCCTCCACCACCTCCCTGCCCCGTTGTCTCCCCCGAGCGAGCCAACATCTCCTCTGTTCGGTGTCAGCAGACTTTATCACTCCTGTGAGGGATGGTCGACAATCTGAGAGAGGCAGCCATTATGGAGCGCAGCTGCAGTTCCAGTGGCAGAGGGGCCTCTGGGCTGAGTGATGGATCTGACTGCAACTGCCGCTACGCCGCAGCCGCGGCTCAAACGCTGGGTGATCGCAGGCCTAACGAGAGAGCAATCTCCCGCCGCCCCCGCCGAGTGACGGATGGCTGGAGGCAGCCGTTAGTATTGGCAAGCGATTGACGCGGACGAGGTTATTAAGAGTTCCCCCCCACCCACACCATCCCCCCTCTCCCCCATCCCCCCCGCCCCCACACTCCTCCCTCACATCCCTGACCCCTCTTTAGTGTCCTACCGTCACACACACACACTCACACACTCCTCACAGACACTGACCGCTGGTTGACATCCTGTGATGTTCGGAGGGGAGAGGAGCCTGCGTCATCCGTCACCAGCTGAGGCCACTTACTGTTCCAGACACTCTTCTGAATACGGCGGCGTCTTCTTCCTCACCTGCAGATTGCTCAGGGCGGCCATGTTTGATGCACCTCCAACATCAGCTTGTTAGGACATTTCTCTTCAGAAAATACATCGAATGTATTCTTATTTCTTATATCTTTGGCTTTGTCCTTAACTGACAGATTGTGAAAAGTACGTAATTCTTGCATCCACTGGTTGGTTTGAAATGTTGATGGTTATACAATACTACCTAGCACCATAAACAATCCCGTAAGATGTATATATCTACTGTATCGGAATTTTGATTCAGAAACAATGCCCTCTGATCAACACCCAAGTGCACATTTGCCCCCCAAAAATAATATCAAAAATAAGTAAAATACCATTGAAAATTGTCACCGTGAAAACCTTGTCTATAGCAATGTTTTACCCCAGAGGACTCTGGGTAGTCACACACACACACACACAAAATCATCCATATGAAATGGTCGGCCACTCTAGAGGTCGGAAACCGGGGAGGGGGGGGGGGGGGCGGGTGGGGAGAGGTGGAGGAGGGGAGGAGGATGGGTGGCAAAATAAAGTGAAAGAAAGATGGAGGGTAGTCGGAAGAGAGAGGAAAAAGCCTACGCTTGTTAGAGGAAAACAAACATCCCGTAGCAGGCTGCTTAGCAGCGCTGCTCTGCTGCCCGGCTGATGAAGAGGCCATGTCTCCCGCCAGCACGCCCGCACAGGGCCCACTCCATCTCTTCTGGGGGGGAGGAGAGAGAGGAGGGAGGAGGAGGGAGAGGCGGGAGGAGGAGAGGGAGAGGGGGGAGGAGGAGAGAGAGAGGGGGAGGAGTAGAAGAGGGAGGGAGGAGGGGAGGGGAAGGAGAAAGGAGAGGGGTTTTGAGAGAGAGGAGAAGAAGGATGGAGAGGAGAGGAGGGAGGAGGAGAGAGGAGAAGATGGATGGAGAGGAGAGAGGAGGAGAGGAGGGAGGAGGAGGAGAGAGGAGGGAGGAGGAGGAGAGAGGAGGGAGGAGGAGCAGAGGAGAAGAGGTATGGAGAGGAGAGAGGAGGAGAGGAGGGAGGAGGAGGAGAGAGGAGGGAGGAGGAGGAGAGAGGAGAAGAGGGATGGAGAGGAGAGAGGAGGAGAGGAGGAGAGGAGGAGGAGAGAGGAGATAGTAGAAGAGGGAGGGAGGAGGGGAGGGGACAGAGAAAGGAGAGGGGAGGAGGAGGGGGAAGGAGGGGGGGAGGGGGGGAGGGGGGGAGGAGAAGAAGGATGGAGAGGAGAAGAGGAAGAGAGGAGGGGGGTTTCAGCCCTGCTCTCCCGAGTGGTTCCTGCTTCCAGTACGGCACAGCCTCTCTGGTCATGTGCTACTTAATGCCACGTACAGAAACACCCTGCTACTGTGGGCTCCAGCTGCAGGAGACCCACTTAGCTCAACTGCGCCCTGAGCGAACACACTGGGGACAAGGCTGGGACACTGCTGGGACACTGCTGGGACACTGTGTGGGCTTGTTAGTTATGTGCTCTGCTCGGCTGGGGACGTGTTGATTCAAGGTAAATAATGGAAGAGGTCCGTGTCACGTCACTGGAATCCAGCTTCAATTACGGAAATCTGGATGAATGACTTGGTGAGGCTTCGTATTAGTTTGTGCTCTAGGTTTTTCTATATTTAGGGAACATCTGTCAAGGATAATTGCGTACTGCTGGATCACACTAGAGGTGATTTATGCATTTTCTTATAAGTCTAACCCCAATTTCATTCTGTGCGATTCTTTTAATGTTGACGTGTTTGCTTCCCTGTCAGGAAATGCCTTCATGAGGAGTCTCTGGACCAGCACAACAGTTCAGCAGGCCAGCTTCAGATCTCAGACAGTGTTCCACTGAGTTAACTACATGATCTATTTGAGTGTGTGTGTGTGTTAGTGTGTGTGTGTGTGTGTGTGTGTGTGTGTGTGAAAGACAGAGAGACAGACGGGGGGGAGACAAATCCTGGGGGGAAGGGGTGAGGGGTGGGGACAGAGGGGAGAAGGGGGTTGTGAGTTAAGTAACAACCGACCATAAATACTACCCAAATGTGATTTGCACCGAAGCCATTGTCATGAAAGTGTGTTCGGCACGCGAGAGATAGAGACGGAGTGAGCCAGCTCCCAGACAGGGAAGAGAAATAAGACGTATCCATCAATTAACACATGGGCGACTTGATTGTAATCTCTGCTCAACTCTATTGTGGCTTTGTCCCGGCCTATCCCCTCGGGCTGGGTGATTCGTCAATGCAAAGCTAATAGCATCAATATGAATCTAACTAAAAATCAATATTTCATTACCAAATTGTTAGCGGAATGAAGAGGAACGAGCCGGGGGGGGGGCGGCCGTGCGCTTTGCGGCGGGAGCATCTGGAGTTCAGTCAGACAGCGTGAGTGATGGCGGATGTTGGGGGGTGGGGGGGACGGGGGACGGACGGGGGGGTGGAAGGACAAGGAGGACGGCCTGGATAGCGTGGCGTCTCTCTCTCCCCTCGCTGACCAGCGACCACACCGGGACGGTCCAGGCTCTCTCCTGGGGCTCCGCTGAAGCGTGGTTGTCTTGGCGCTGCGCCTGGTGAATGCAGGCCGTTCCTGTACAGGAAAGCAGAGAGAGAGAGGGAGGATTCGCAGAACATTACATTTACATTTATCCAAAGCGACTTCCAAGAGAGAGCTTTACAAAGTGCATAGGTCACGGTGCATAGAACATGGCATAGAACGTGCATAGAACGTGGCCCCGGGATGGAATTCAAACCTAGGTGCTTGCGGTTAGGCTATGGCCCACGTTATACGCACTCTACCTGGTGGGTCACAAGCTCTGAATATGTGTCTCGCTTCACAGATAATCCAGGTGAAAGCACACCTGAGATGTCTATCTCATGATCATAAAGGAGAGCAGAGGGGGACAGCCAAACAGGAGATGGACCACACGCAGAACCGGCAAACAGGATGTTCATCCTAGGATGTCCAGGAATGATTGATTAAACGCATGGACTGTGAACCTCTTCACACTGTTATGGGTAAATACCCCTCGCTTTTGCAGTCAAGTATGGTGTCTGTACCCTGAACAAACATCCCTAACCCACATTTGATTGCGCTGAACTAAACAAAGCAGCTGTTTGCGTACAACCTTCTACGTAATTCACCCCAACCTTATCTCCAACCCCAGCCAAAAAGCCCTCTCTGCTTTAACCCCTAAATCAATCACTGCTTCGTAAATCAGTCGCCGTTGTCTCGCTTACATCAAATTGCCGTTCTGTAAACAGAGAAACACAGACAGTTGATAAACCAAAGTGTGGCACAATCTAGACTCTCTCTGCCTCTGAGGCACTGCCTCTGAGGCAGGAGGCCCAGAGGCCTCAGCCTGTGCTGCAGAGCATAATTAGTAGCTGCGAACCAGCTCAGCTTGAACACTATTAGAGCGGATTAAGAAGTGCTCCAATTGTAATTATCAAAGGAGATGGGAAAGAGCAGGTGTTTACAAGGAGAATACAGTGCAGGGGGAACCCTACGGAACATCACTGAGGGAGAGGGGAACCCTACGGAACATCACTGAGGGAGAGTGGAACCCTACGGAACATCACTGAGGGAGAGTGGAACCCTACGGAACATCACTGAGGGAGAGTGGAACCCTACGGAACATCACTGAGGGAGAGTGGAACCCTACGGAACATCACTGAGGGAGAGTGGACCCTACGGAACATCACTGAGGGGGCAGTCGAGCCATGGTCCCAACAGTCTTCTCTGGAGAGTACCCTCACACCCTCACATCCTCACACCCTCACATCCTCACATCCTCACACCCTCACATCCTCACACCCTCACATCCTCACATCCTCACACCCTCACATCCTCACACCCTCACATCCTCACATCCTCACACCCTCACACCCTCACATCCTCACACCCTCACATCCTCACAACCTCACATCCTCACACCCTCACATCCTCACACTCTCACATCCTCACACCCTCACATCCTCACATCCTCACACCCTCACATCCTCACATCCTCACACACTCACATCCTCACAACCTCACATCCTCAGACACTCACATCCTCACAAATAAAGACTCAACATAGAAGCACAAACTGTGTAAATGGTCAAACTGAAGCAGAGTGGAAGATGGAAAACTCCCGCCTCGTGGATGAAAGAAACGTAGAAGCAGAAGAGGAGGTTTTTTTTTATAATACAACGATTTTGTACTGAGAATGCATGTGAAACACAATGCCGAGTTAGCAACCAGAATGTCACTTTCCAACCCCCTCCACACACACACACACACACACACACACTACACACACACACTACACACACACTACACACACTCACACTACACACACACCAACCGTCCCCAGACTGTCACGCTTCTCGTGCATGTGATTAGAGTTGCAATGGAACGGTGAGGATCTGCTAAGAAGGAACATGGAGGACGAAGGTCCCCTGGGTATTGCGCCAGATGTTTGCAAGCAGGAGGACGGCAGCAGAGACTTGGGCATCTCAACCCCCAGAGTACGCGCCTGCTCAGATATCTGGGGTGTGGAGACTAGTTAGAGCTGAGAGAGGCGAGAACAAGAGACTTTTGTTCTACCAGCTCAAACACTCAGATGGAGAGAGGGAGGGAGGGAGGGAGGGAGGGAGGGAGGGAGGGAAGGAAGGAAGGAAGGAAGGAAGGAAGGAAGGAAGGAAGGAAGGAAGGAGGGAGGGAGGGAGGGAGGGAGAGAGAGAGAGATGGACAGGGACAGAGAGAGAGAGAGAGAGAGAGAGAGAGAGAGAGAGAGAAGAGAGAGAGAGAGAGAGAGAGAGAGAGAGAGAGAGAGAGAGAGAGAGAGAGAGAGAGAGAGAGAGAGGGGGATTCACTCCCCTAAACAGTGTTGGAGAAGATTGATAGATCTCAGTGTGACTGTATGTCTTGTGCGAGAGTGAGCTTATTTTTTTTGGGGGGGGGGGTTAAGGGTTAATATAGTTAAGCGCCATTTAATTTCACACCCAAGCAACATTGATTTCTTGCTTTGATGATCGGTAAAGTGCTTGAGAACAAAATCTAGATGGCACGACGACTTTAAAACTGACACAACACGGTAACAAAAGTTTGAAGCGGAGGCCGTATATAGCGTGCCTCACCTCCTCTGCCAAGTCTCTCCTCACTCCTCTGATGAGCACAGAGCGATAACACCTTCTCAGCTTCTATGGTTCGGAGAGGAGATAACAGACACCTTGTGAATCACTGTTCCAAGCACAATTCATCTTTGTTTCAAACAATGTTTAGCAGATGGCTTTGGGAGTTTTTGACGCGAGCCCTCCCACAAAGATGACTGACTCACTCCTTTGTCATACCTATTAGGCGTGCGGCTGAACTGGAACGAGCTGGGACTGACACAACTCTGTGAAAGTGACGATACTTCGCTGTGAAAGTGGTGTAAACTTTCACGGCTCTGTTTGAAAAAGTGTTGTATTTAAATGTACATTCATCTCGGAATTAGAGATAAGGATCCAAGTTAAAGAATAAAAAATAAAAAAATTACGAAGGTGACCTCTGACCAACCGACAACAGGCCTTCCAGGAAACGAGACACTACTGAGCTGCAAACTCTTGTTTTTGTTTGAATTTTAATGACATTAGGAAGAATCGACGAGGAGGCCGAGGAGGCTAACTTGGAAGGAGAGACGGAGTGGAGATTTCGATCTCTATCGTTTTCCTTCCTCAGCTATTAGCTGTCCTCAGCAGGGTGGGCTTCCAGTGCAGAGGCCTTGCTGCTCTACTGGGAGGACGCTCAGATCTGCTTATCTCCCCTGTCCACCTGTCGGTCCCTCCAGTGGGTCCTCTAGCCTGCTGTCCCTCCATTACTTTCACAGTGGAATTTGTAAAGAAAGCATGATTGACATGCTTAGTCTGCAGCTTCATCTCCCGTGAGTCAGAGGGATAGGCTGCAAAGGAAACTATATGGCATTTTTGCCATTTTGGATCAGATGTAATTATTTGTCTGTAATCTGGGTTTGTAATTTTAGATTGAGAGATTTTGCATCAGTGGTGTAAAAAAAACACAAGAGTCATGAATGTAGAGTTTTATGTTGATCGGTTGACCCGGATGAGAAATATGTGAACAGGACAAAGGTCAAAGGTTTCAGTTGAAGAAAAAGAAGAAGGAAAATCACAAATGAGCAGTTAGGAGCATAGGTTAGGAGTTCTTCTAATAACAATATACAGTCTTAAAAGGCAAAGAAAAAACAACAAAAAACACAGCCCCAAAATGTTCCCCCAAAATAAATAATTTTTTCCGTTTATTATATATATTTTTTTAATCAAATCAGAGACTCTTGCAGTGTTATCAAATGTAATCCCCTGAATCTTAACAAACCTAAGAAAAAAAAACTATAAACAAGCCCCATGTTTATTAGGGGCCAATGTGTCCTTTTGCCTCTCTGGAAGTGTTAAAGCAGTCCTCTGCCCCTCCGGACAAACTGGCACGAGTGGCAAACTGCCACCACGTTGCCACCCGTTCAAACATCTCCTCACACATGGTTCCAGTTGACTCTGTGAATTAGACTTGTTTACCCAGATGCCTCCTCCCCTGCGCCAGACGTATCCCTCACAACAGAATGGGGTCAGACGTGCATTAGAGACATAGAGGGAGAGATTCACTAGATTAGTTGAAGCGCTTTGCAGGGTCGCCGTTTTGACAACACGTTTCCCCGAGGCATGGAGTGATGGCTACTGGATCGCTACTCCTGACGTGGCGAAAACAATGTGTTGATTTGGATTCCCTGTTGAGTGGAGCGCATTGTCTATAGGGTTTATGGAAATACACGTGTCATTGGGGCTAAGTTAATTTTGGCCTCTACCAATTTAGGTTATGTCAAAAAACGGGAAGAGAGTGAGAAGAAGCAGATGACCTCTAAAGTGATGGCTTTTCTGTTCGCTGCATGTTACAATCCAGTGCAGTTAATGGGAATGTTACGGCATTAAATTCCATTGTCTGTTTCTCTTTGGAAACATCGTGGTTTCAGAATAGAAAGCAAATGTTAGTTTGACCTTGAAAGTGCTTAAAGAGGAAGTGTTGTCTTCCATTAAGATTATACGTAGCCAAGAGCACTGAACTATGTAGGCCTACTTATCACTGTGCATGTGTAACCTCTCAACCTCTGAAACGGGGATTTATACAACAACAGTGAGGACGGTTTTATTTAAAGGCAGCGGCGTCTGTAGTTATTGGAAAAGCACAAACAGAAGTTATCCCCTTTGCACGCCGCTCTGAACTATCCAACGTCTTCTTCCAGAGAGAAAGAAACAGCTTCATTTGTCTCTTTCGTTTTTCATCTTTTACTTTCTTTCCTTATTCTTTTTTATTTGTTCTTTTCCTCTGAAGAGAGATTTGCTCGGCCTTTTGTTTCCCGCCGCCAGCTTTTGTTCTCTCTCCACATTTGATTCCTCAGGATCGAGGAGAAAGCCATGATTGTCTAGCCTCAGGTAAGATTTTGTAGGTTTACATATCAAAGCCGCTCATTTTTTTCTGCCCCCCCCCCCCCCTTCTCTCTCTTTCAGTCTCACAGAAGATTGTTTGCCTTACCACATGAGAAGAACAAATCCGGCGAAACAAAAGGGATTATCTGCGCTCTGACGCTGTCGCGTTATTTATCTCTCCAGCTTCTCCAGGGTGACATGTCGGTGTCGCGAAAACCCGACATGGTACACACAAGGTAAACATTCTGAACAAAACACGGTGTTTGTCAGTGAAGAGGAATTCTAGTGATCTTTCAACCGCCTGTCTAGTTGTCTTCAGGATTGCATTCAGTGTTTTTTCTAAAATAAATGTTATTGAATGTATAAAAGATAAACCTTTTATATAAAAGAGATTGTGCTTAGTTGAATGATACTGATTTCTTATGAAACCATTTCTCTTGAAGCAGTAAATGATTAGAATCACACCAGAAGTACCGTGAACGCCAGATAGTGTGTTGGATTAGGGTCAAAGGCTTTTAGGGGATAGAGGGAGGACATGGAACAACATGAAGACATTTTGGTATTGTTTTTGTTACTGAAAGGAAAACAAAAAAAAATGGTAACATTATTCAACCCTTGCGTGGTGTTCGAGTCTGTGGGTAATATTTACAATATTTACAAAAGAACAATTATACAAGCATTTGTTTTTCAACCTGAGACTGATTGGCCTTGGGTAATGGGAATGTAAGATAATACATTTCCATGGCACACCGTGCACCCCCTCCTATACATTTGGGATAATAAAAGGGTTCACATCGACGTTTCACTTAATTCATCTCGCCTCACTCTTCTCAATCCCGACGCTTGCGTAGAATCAACAATCGAGCCCCAGCCATCGTCCCATATGTTCGTCACATTAAAACCATTTCACTTGTCACGTCAGAAACACGATCCTTGTCACTAAACGTTTCCTACACCTCCGGTTGGATCTGCAGGAGGAGGTGAGGACAGTGGAGAGAGCGTTACTGATGTGGGTGCAGATCGGACTGACGCAGAGCATGCTGGGACGAGAGGTCACGTGTGGGCCCGTGTGACTGCAGTCTCAGTGAAACTAACCCGACATGACAGTGTTTTGATAAGGGTCATCATTCCCCTCCACGCTAACGCCCTGTAATGCTGATCTTTACTGGATGATCACACACTTATTTCAGATCTAGCTCTCGCTAACGGCGAGAAGTGGGGAAGAGAAATGGCCAAGGACAGCAGGAGAGAGGGAGAAAAGGAAGGATGGGAGAGAGATGATTGTTTGGAAATCAGATCAAACTTTATTTGTGTAGCCCTTTTTACAAGCACTGTCACAGGGGGATTCACAGATGCCCATAGAACCCAAACCAACCTCCACCCAAGACAACCTCCACCCAAACCAACCTCCACCCAAGCCAACCTCCACCCAGACCAACCTCCACCCAAACCAACCTCCACCCAAGTCAACCTCCACCCAAACCAACCTCCACCCAAACCAACCTCCACCCAGACCAACCTCCACCCAGACCAACCTCCACCCAGACCAACCTCCACCCAAGTCAACCTCCACCCTCAAGAAGCAAACCTCCCAGGGAAACTCAAGAGAAACGGTAGAAGCCTTGGCTGGAGCAGCCCAGTGAGGGCTCCCCTCCTCCAGAGACGGTCGGTGACACAGAGAGGTGCAGAACACATGCTGAGCACAGAAATCCAGAGTTGCAAATCAGTACAGCATTGACACCGATTTGCATCGGCAATAAAAGCGATACACTCACTTGAAACATGGACCAAGGTCAAAGCCGGGACAACACACTTGTTGTGATGCCCTCACGTCTGAATTCAATTCATTTAGTGATTCAGTCAATACAGGTTGTAGTAGTTCAGTGATGCATTTGATTCAGTGATTCAGTCGAAACCCCAGGGTTCATCTAACAATGCAGATTCTTTTATTCTATCAAACAAGTCCTGGGCAGCAGTGGAACGAACAGCGAAAGAAAGAATGAAGAGATGAAGAGGAGAAGGGAGAGGGAACAGAGGGAGCTGACTGGAGATGTTAGTCTTCAGTCCAGACAGATCCTTCCCAGGGGACTCCTGGAGATGAACATCTTATCACTAATGGGCCTTGTTAGGGTCAGCAGTTAGCAACATGCCGGGAACTAGCCGCCGCCTGCTCCTCCTCCTCCTCCTCTTCTTCCTCTTCCTCCCCCCCCCCCGCTCCATGTTAGAGGACAGACATCATCACAAACGTGATGTGAGGTTTTCTGTGTGTACTGCTTCTAATCTTCACACTAGAGAATCAAATCTTTTGATCACTTCAGCAATGACCTCAGGAACATGAGGAGCTGACAGAAGGTTTACTGGTCGGCTTAACTGGACAAACGGTGGCAGGTGTTGCAGCAACATCCTCATAGTGAAGACTTGAACCTGACAGCTTGCGAAGTGCGTGTTCATATGCATGGACATTGAGATTTCTGCTAAATGTGTGTGGGCGTGTGTGTCTGTGTGTATGCAAGTGTCTGCTTGTGTGTGTGTGCAATCTTGTGTGTGTGTGTCGTGTTTGTGTGTGTTTGTCAGGATTTGCCTTGTGTGTGTGTGTGTCAACTTGTGCGTGTGTGCAACACACATTAAGAGCGAGCCATCAGATGGCAGTCAGGGGCAGCGCGGTGAGGCAGTCTGCCCGGTTTCCACGACAACCAACACACTGTCATAGATGATGCTCTTATCATCTCTGTCTGGGGTCGGGTGGTCATGTGATAATGGGGCCCTCACTCCTGCAATCTCCAACTGATCACAGTTATTATTGTTTAGAGAACACGACTGTCGTTTAGACGAGAGACCGGCGACCAACGGAGTCTCTCATTACCGTTTTCATAAAATAACATGACATGATACCGTTATCTCTGCATCATACAGTTGTACAGACTAATTGAACGCGTTCAGTTATACGGTTGCACGGTATAATCGATTATGTTAAGTTGTACAGTTATACAATGTGGCGGAATGTGTTTTATTGTGAGTGTGATGGTGCATTTGAAGAATGAAGAGAGGAGAGCTGTTGTTTTTGCTGTGAAGAAAGACATTCACAGAGAAGGGAGAAATCAAGTTGATGAGGCCAAAAACGAATAGAAAAGGAGAGTGGGTGAGGAGGGAAACAGCGAGTCTTCTATCAGGGCAATTCTCCATTTTACTTCTAAAAAAACCCCTAAGAGACGTTTGGCTTAATCAAGGTTTTTGGCAACGTTTTGGGTTACCATGGAAATCTTTTTTTTCCTCTCTCTCTTAGGGTGAACATATGGCAGAAATACTGAACTGAGTGTTCACCAGCACAACATGCTATTTCTTGCTGTCGCGCTGTAAAAAACAACAGTTTTTTGTGTGTGTACGACTCTGTGTGTTTGTGTGTGTGTGTGTGTGACTCTGTGTTTGTGTGTGAGTGTGTATGACTCTGTGTGTTTTGTGTGTGAGTGTGTATGACTGTGTGTGTTTGTGTGTGAGTGTGTGTCTCTCAGCTAAGTGCACAGGCCGCCCGCTGGCTTCCCATATTGCCTCCTGTGTGTGTGTTGATTGACACACCTTCCCTTCCTGATAGATGAGACCATGATGGCACCATCTAGAGAGTGCCAGAGGGGTTCCCCTAAGGCAGCTACACCAGAGATGGCTTCCCAAACAACAGGAGAGACACGCAGGCAAGCGCAAATGAAAAGGTTTATAACTGCTACACATGCCCAGGTTTGTTGCATGGTAGTTTTCCAGTGCAGTATGCCTCTAAATCGCACCCACCACATTGTAAATATAAATTAAGATGTAGGCGAGTCAGCTAACAGTTCCTCGCCCAGAGTTGTAACTGTGTTAAGCGAACACATCAGTTAAACAAGGATTTGTGTTTGTACCCTACAGTTGGGGTGACATTGTACAATTAGGAAAATTATTTTCATAACCCCCCCCAACAAAATCCCAACAAGCAAACAAGCAAATCCACCCCCAAGTAGGTACTTTCCAATATTGCCTAACATTTGTCTTACAACACACCAATAAAAAATCTTGTTTTCCTCTGGCTGCAGTCCAAAGGAAAATGCACCGTTTTTACACCACAAGTTTAAGTGTGCCTCGATTTTCCACTGTGGAACAGAATGTGGGGAGGCTGGAGGAAATGGGGTGGCAGCAGAGTACATTACAGGATCCAGGGACTGGAGAGACGCCAGGGCCCTCCGCCGTGGGACAATCAGCCACTAACTACACATCACCGTGACAGAGGAGCGCCTCCTCTACCTCGCCGTATCGATCTCCTTCCACTGTTAATGGTCCTGTTAAACACCACGCTTCACCGCGGCCGAGCCCCCACTTAGCCGCATGCCCCCCTCCCCCCCCCTCCCTTACGGCCTCTTCTAAATGCCTGGGAGGAGGGGGAGTGAGGGGAGGGGGGGAGCGAGGGTAGGAGAGGAGGGGGAGGGAGAGGAAGGGGAGGAGGAGGAGGAGGAGGGGAGAAGGGGAGAAGGGGAGGGGGTCAGGAGAGGGAGTGGGTGTTATACATCTCCCATTGGATGACAAGGTCATACGTGCATGTGTGGTTTTCGAGGTGAGGAGGATGCCTGGTTTGATGCTGTAGATGACCACACACACACACACACACACACACCACACACACACACACACACACGTAAGGGTCACATGTAAACCCTGATAATCGTTATCAGCCTTCATCCGTGTGTTTGTCTGCGTTTGAAGCCGCCTCTCTTTCTCCAGTCCCTACACAGCTCCACGCCAGTTCTGTCAGCTTCCCCTTTATTACAGTTTCAGTGACACTCCACTGCCTTGTTCAGTCCAGGGTATGGGACAAGGTTTAGCAACAATGTGAGAACAGATTGTTACTGTGGACACAAGCGAAACACTTCAACTCTAAGTTTTTTGTCCTCCATCTTGGCGGCTGTCTGCAGGACTGATGATCATCCCTCTTCAGATGCAACTCTGTTGTAAATGTGAAAGATTTAAACATTTGAATTTGGGGAAAAAAACTGCCACAGACAACTGTAGTCCTAGCGTGCGCAAATAAGCAGTTTCTTCAGTCCTACCAAAGTGGTAGCTTCAAGATTTCTTCTCTGTTGACAGGCTTACTTGGCAACAGACCAGCCTAAATTTGACTCATAACGTTTGACTTCCTCGTACTTGTATAGAAATGATCTGAAACATTGTGCGAGTATGTTTACCAAGAAAACAACAATATAACAAGATTTTAAATCAGGGAGGAGGAGGGTAGAGAGGAGGAACATGTTTTCTGAAGGACAACAATTGTGTTTGCAGTACATTTACAGCGGCAGTCTGGAGGGATCCTGAGTCTTTAGTAAAGGCCTTGTGTTTTATTAGTTGAATGATATGAAACATGACAAAACAGCTACTCAGAGAGGCTCAGAGACTCTACCCTTTCCCACAGGGACTCCTATGTAGGGCACGAGCTCCTCTCATTTCTTTGTGTGTGTGTGTCTGTGTGTGTGTGGGGTGTGTGTGTGTCTGTGTGTTTAGACCGTGTGTGTGCCTATGTGTGTGTGTGTGTGTGTGTGTGTGTGTGTCTGTGTGTGTGTGTGTGTGTGCCTCAGCTTTGGCAGAGGAGTACCCGGGCACGCTCATAGGAGATTGAGAGTCACAGTAACACCCAGCAATCTCCTACGCTCCTAACAGAAGAAACCAGGGAGTGGAACGTGTGAGAAGTGTGGTGTGTGTATGTGTGTGTGTGTGTGTGTGTGTGTGCAGAGAGAAAGCAAGCATCTGCAATCCCATATGCACAAATGTGAATTAGTATCATCCATGTTTGCAGTCCAATCAAAGCAGAAAACATGTCATTTATCTGCAGACTGTTTGCTGTTCTAAGAGGCAGGACGTCTTAGCAGAACATTATCTAGTGAGGCATGTTGTATGTAGAATAGAATGTTCCCCCAGTGGCTTCAGAGGAGATGGGTTTAGTAAAGGAGCCAGTGTTTTCTTCTTTGTCTGGGATAGGACAATGCTTCTGTAGATAGATCTTTCTATTAAAACACAAGTATTGTACAGAAAGGTAATAGAAATACACGCACAGACAAAATGAATGTTCAAGGTTTATGTAGAATTTCTGATTTCCTGTATGACATGTAACATGAGAGACCCAAACAACACAAATGTCTGTAGATTCTTGTTATTTCTCTATTGGTTATTTTTTCTTTTTCCTTTTGTAAGTGAAGGCCTTAGATCGAGTTCTAAACGTACCAGTAGACTGGAACACTGGAGGGGCTTAGACTGCCTGAACAGAATGGCTCTTATTAAAGATTCTGAAGTTCTCTCCAACCTCCCTCCCTCCCCTCTCTCCCCCTCTCTCTCTCTCTCTCTCTCTCTCTCTCTCTCTCTCTCTCTCTCTCTCTCTCTCTCTCTCTCTCTCTCTCTCTCTCTCTCTCTCTTTTCCTTGAGTGTTGTCTCTCTCTCCCACTTTTTCTCTCTTTGTGTGTCTCTTTCTCTGTATCTTTCACTGTCCTCCTCTCTCTTTCTCTGTCTCTCTCTCTGTGAGTGTCTTTCCTTTTCAAAACAAACTAGATTTAATAGGCTGGTTTCAACGTGAGAATGTTTCAAGAAAGAACATCAAACTTATGTGTGTGTGTGTGTCTCTCTCTCTCTCTCTCTCTCTCTCTCTCTCTCTCTACCTCTCTCTCTCATCTCTCTCTCTCTCTCTCTCTCTCTCTCTCTCTCTCTCTCTCTCTCTCTCTCTCTCTCTCTCTCTCTCTCTCTCTCTCTCTCTCTCTCTCTCTCTCTCTCTCTCTCTCTCTCTCTCTCACCATCCCCCATACCTCCACAACACAAAACCCGATCACGCACAGAACCACTTCAACCCTCTTCCTCCTCGTCACAGGCTGAAACCAGCATCTTCTCAGCTGCATGTCTCTCCAGAAGCCCATGCGTCTGTTCTGTGGACGGGCTGTTCTGTCTGAGTGAAGGGAAAAACAGTTTGCCTCTGGTGCTGGGGGGGGGGGGGGAGGGAGGTGGGGAGAGGGAGAGGGAGAAGGGGAGAGGGAATGGGGAGGAGGGGAGGCAGGAAGAGGGGAGGAGGGGAGGCAGGGAGAGGGGAGGCAGGGGAGAGGGGAGGAGGGGAGGCAGGGAGAGGGAGAGGGGAGGAGGGGAGGCAGGGAGAGGGGAGGAGGGGGAGGCAGGGAGAGGGAGAGGGGAGGAGGGGAGGCAGGGAGGCAGGGAGAGGGGAGGAGGGGAGGCAGGGAGAGGGGAGAGGGAGGAGGGGAGGCAGGGAGAGGGGAGAGGGGAGGAGGGGAGGAAGGGAGGCAGGGAGAGGGAGAGGGGAGGAGGGGAGGCAGGGAGAGGGAGAGGGAGGAGGGGAGGCAGGGAGGCAGGGAGAGGGGAGGAGGGGAGGCAGGGGAGAGGGCTCTGTCATCCTTGACAGAGCTGTGCTCATCCCCCCCAGACAGACGGGTGCTCTCTGAGTCTACCCCAGGTGCTACAGATGGAGAAGCCAAGAGAGAAGGAGATGACTTACGAGACAGTTTGGAGGCGCCATCAATATTTCATCACAAAGCGTGTTTACGCACGCAAACAAACAAAAAGACACTCGTCTGGAACAAGTCCTGGAGCTTTCCTCTCTGCCACCGTCGTCTCCCTTCTTGTTTTGACGATCCGGGTCTGTACGGACCTGCCACCACGCCTGGAGTGGGCACTGGTCTTCTACTCCTCAGTCTCTTGAAATATCAATCAATCAACTCATCATCGTTTACGTTTGTACATTCCCACTGTTATTATCTTCTCCAGTTCTCCCTTTTTCTTCTCCCTCCTCTATCCTCTCATCTTCCTCCTCTCCACGCTACACAAACAATTTCATATACAAACTGCTCCAACACCAAACGGCCTCTTTTCGCTAATGGCAATGTTTACAAAGAGATACTACAGCTCCCTGTGTTTGTTCAAGCCATCCCCGCATCACCACTCTGCTAGTTCTTCATAAGTACGGCTCTGTAAACGTTTGGAAAATGACATTAATGCGAGGTCAAGGGTTCACAGCAGGACTAATGGGCTGCAGTACGTCTTGAAAAGGTAATTGTCACCGTGGTGTATGAAAGGCGATCTTCCCCGACGGCCTACAGTACTACAACATCCCTCAAAGTAGTGGATGCATTATAAGACGCAAAACAACTCTTTTTGTTTGATAGCAGCCATTTGTTCCATTAGGAGAAATAAGGCAATAGGCTGACAATCAACAAACAAGGGCCCCATAGCCATAAACATTTACATTTAGCAGACGCTCTTATCCAGAGCGACTTACAGTAAGTACAGGGACATTCCCCCGAGGCAAGTAGGGTGAAGTGCCTTGCCCAAGGCAGTTGCCCACACCGTCAGTTGCCATGACGGGAATCGAACTGGCAACCTTCGGATTACTAGCCCGATTCCCTCACCGCTCAGCCCAACAGACTCCCTAAACGACTGAGAAAAGACAGGAACATCTAAGGAATAAAATGAATGTTAGTTAATTGTTTAGTGAATCAATGTTTCAGAGCCATGTAACAGTAGGGTCTAGGACCATCAGATTCTGCTGTAAGTTATATGGCCCAATGCACTGTGTACGTCGCTTTGGATAAAAGCGTCTTCTAAATGAATACTGTTGTAAATGTTTTAAGACTGCCGGGTTGTTTTCTGCATCCTGCTGATCACATCCATCCCAAAAACATT